>NC_069660.1:316191362-316356362 GCF_027244095.1 Hemicordylus capensis | reverse complement strand
GGCTGACATACCGCACAAAGGTAAGTCAGCCCAGCAATGTTGCATGCCTACAGGCATGCAAGCTGCACAACTGTTCCAATTGTGCAAATGCAAAAATTGCAGAAATGATGTTATACAAGAGAGAGTGCCCATTATTTCCAATGGGATTACTTTTGCATAAGATCATTTGCACCAGTTTTATATTTGCTCAGTTGTGTACATCACTGATGGGCTGATGTACTGGGCTGATGTACCCTTGGGTAAACAGCCAAGATTTAACACACTTTTTAAAAACTGTGATGGAGATTGAGGAGTGAATAGCCACCGGGAGAGCATTCCAGAGTCTGGGGGCAGCAACAGAGAAGGCCCTGTTCCGAGTGCACGACAGCCAAGCCTCCCTCATTGTCAGCACCTGGAGCAGAGCCCCCTCAGATGACCTCGACAAGTGGCCAGCAACCCCTGGGAGCAGGCGGTCCCTCAGGTATCCCGGGCCCAAACCGTTAAGGGCTTTAAAGGTCAAAACAAGCACCTTGAATTGGACCCGGAAACAAACTGGTAGCCAATGCAGCTCTTTCAAAATGGGTGTGCTGTGCTCCCAGCGGGCAGCTCCAGATAAAACCCTAGCTGCCGCATTTGGCACTAGCTGCAGTTTCCGAATATTCTTCAAGGGCAGCCCCACGTTGAGCACATTACAGTATTCCAGCCGTGCCGTGACTAAGGCGTGGGTAACTGTGGCCAGATCTCCATAGGTATGAAGCCTATGTATTGGTTAAGCTTCATGTAAATCCTGGGAGCCTGGTTTCCCAAGCTTGCCTTAGGCCTGCTGCATTCCAGCATTCTAGCCCAGCTGACCTGGGAATCTGGAGCTGGAGAACATCCACTCCAGACCTGGATTCTTGTATGGGTGACAATATGGATGACTATGGAGGCAGCTTGCTGCTTAGGGTGCAAGCTGGAGGTGGTAATGCACATTTGGACACAAAGCATTGGATGTGCCTCAGAGCCATTCAGCCACTCTGCATGTAGGTCAGCATTCCCCACTGCATTGCTATGCAGATGGACATATCCACGCTCAGCCACCGGTTCAGGCGGGACCCTCACTGCTGTACCTGATGATATCTGCATCACAGCTATGAGTTTCCTCCTGGAGCTGAGGCTCTGCTCTCCACTGCCCCTGGTGGTGACTTGCTGCACTGCAAGAGCTCTTGAGCTTCCAAGCCATGTAAAGAATGCCATTGGCTTCCCTGCAGAAAAGAAGAATACAAGATGTTTCCTTTGGGAAGCAGAACTTGCCTCAGTTTCAAGCTCCTTGCTTCTGGTGTGTTTGTTCCTGCCGGCACTCTCTGCTTGGCTTGGCTTGGTTCGTCCTACGGCACATTCTTGACCTTTGGCTACCATTTTTAAGCCTTGAGCCTTGATTGGTTGTCTCTCTCTCCTGCTCCTGGCTTCCAGCCTTGTGCCACCTAGTGGCCATTGCCCACAGCGCAGCCCTGATTCTATGGCTCAGTTGAGATGTCATGGCAAAAAGGGGGCTGTGATGCTGCAGAAGCAAGTGTGATCACACTTATGGCATGGGTCTCTTCAGCCAAATGCTGTCAGCTGTGACCAGCAGGAAAGGATGAGGCTTCCTGATGCAGAGTGGGACTTCTGGGAGCGCTCCGGTTACAGCATTCTGTGTCCCCCCACTGTCTGAACAGGGTGTAAGGCTTGCACAAACCATAGTTTGCTGAGATCAGATGAAACAGCAAACAATGGTTTGCCGCACTAGAATCAGAGGTTTCTAGTGCATAAGGTGAAAGGAGCAGTAGCGGCCAGTGAGGGCGCCAGCGGAGGGGCAGCGAGAGGCACCTTTAAGAGTAAAAGAATTGGTGCTTACCTCCACTCTTGCCACACCTGAAAGCAGCTCGGAGAAGTAGCGTGCTGCCCAGCACCCCCTGTGGTGGGGGAATCGCCTCCACCACTCACCCGGCTTCCACGGAGCTGATCCCTCGCCTGCGGCCAGGTAAGTGGCGGAGGCGATCCCCCACTGCAGGGGGTGCTGGGCGGCACGCTGCTTCTCAGAGCAGCATTCAAGTGCGGTGAGAGCGAAGGCAAGCACCAATTCTTTTACTCTTAACGCTGCCTCTCGCTGCCCCTCCGCTGGCACCCTCACTGGCCATTACTGGAAAGGAGGAAAGAAAGAGGAAACGCACGTGCCCAGGGATAAGAACAGCTCTTCTGGATGAGGCTCAAGGCCTATTTAGTCCAGCATCCTATTTCACACAGTGGCCCTCCATATGCCTCTGGGAAGCCCACAGGCAAGAGCTGAGGGCATGTCCTTTCTTCTACCATTGCTCCCCTGCAACTGGTATTTAGAGATATCCTGCCTCTGAGGATGGGGGTGGCCTATAGCCCTCAGACTAGTAGCCGTTGATGAACCTATACTCCATCTAAACCTGTCATCTAGACTGCTGGCCGTCACCACATCTTGTGGCAGAGAATTCCACAAGTTGACTATGTGTTGTGTGAAAAAGTACTTATTTTTGTTGTTCCAACATATCTTGGCAATCAGTTTCATCAGATGACCTCTGGTTCTAGTGTTATCAGAGGGGAAGAACAACTTCTCTCCCCCCTCCCCATGCATGATTTTATAGACCTCTATCATGTCTCCCAGAGATGTCTTTTTTCTAAACTAAAAAGGCCCAGGTGTAGCCTTACCTCATAAGGAAGGTGCTCTAGGCCCCAGATCATCTTGGCTGCCCTCTTCTGCAAGAAGATGACTGCTTCTCATTTTCATAAGAAAAACCATGGTTTGTCTTCACATCTGAATTGAGCCTGTGTGTGCAGATCCTCTCTATTATGCATTATCATAGTGTTTGTCTGCTCAACTTTTAATTTAATTCTTATTTATGCAATGTAAAGATATTTCTTGGATGTTGGAAGACTTTGTCTTATGCCCACCCAGATGTCACTGAATTTCAATCTTCTTTTGAAAGCAGAGTGTGGGAATCACACACACAGAGATGCTCCAGGTAAATCATTCCACTGGAGATAAGCATGAGCAAAACCTTGCCTCTGAGAAAACCAAACTGTGGCTCGAGAGGCGATCTAAACGACAAATCTTCCTTGCCTTTTAATCTTCTCAGTCCTCCCAGGCAAAACTCCCTAATATTCAAATATACCGAGGAAACGTCAGCTCCAGATGCCAATACAGTGGCACTTGTTTGAGCTATATGAGAAAAAGCTGGGGGAAAGCTGTGCCTCTCCTTGCAGCTGCATGAGTATCATCAGGTGGTTTGCTCTGTGAGTCTCTCTGCGGAGGGCGCCTTCACATTGCTGAAGCATGCACTGTGGTTGGATTTTTCTAGGCTGATCCAAGGGGACTGGGGAGTAAGCAGTGGACATGCATCGGAGCTGGGAGTTGGACCAGAGGATGCACTTTTACTGCCCTCTGATTCCATGACTTAGAGATGCCCTGAAAAATGCAAAAGTGACCAAAAATCCAAGGGCAAAAATGGCTGACACAGGACTTCCTCATCTCCATCACCTGGGGTCCTACTGTCATGACCTTGGCTCCAGCACTCGCCCACTGGGGGACGAGGCAGACAGTTCAGGGATGAGACAGGGTAGGAAGACCCTACAACCCAGACCCTGGATGACCCTGCCCCAGAGGGACCCCCACAGCAGGAGAACCAGGGGAACCAGAGTCAGCACCTTTACCACAACCCCAGGACATGGTCTTGGATTTAGAGGAGTCTCTCAAGGACCTGCCAGCCCTAGCAGAGATCTCCCAACACCACCAGAGGCAGACTTTGGAAACTGGACTTTCAACCAACAAAGCCTTCCTCAGAGAAGGGAAGGGGCTGATTCACTCTACCCTGGCAGCAGCCATGACAACTGGCAGTCACAGGAAGCTGTCAGACCATTGGTCTATTTAGCTCAGTATTATCTACACTGACTGGCAGTGGCTCTGCAAGGTTGTAGGCAGAAGTCTCTGCCAGCCCTACCTGGAGATGCCAGGAAGTGAACCTGGGGTCTCAGATACTCTTGCACAGAGCGATGGCCCCATCCCCTAAGAGGAATATCTCACAGCACTCACATGCAGTCTCCCATCCAAATACAAACCAAGGTAGAACCCACTTAGCAATTCATGCTAAGGGGGCAATTCACTCTTGCAACCAGAAGTTCTCCTCCTGCTCCAAACAGCTGTTGGAGGCGCTACACCCCTCTTCTGTTGCTATATGCAGCCAAGCTCAGATATGAACCCTGGGTTCCAGAGGACCTGGTTCTTGTACAGGCAGACCTAGGGTCCAACAGGCCAAGACAGATCTCAGTTGGTCTAGTGGTCAAGTTCCAGAGCAGGCAGGCGAGGCAGGATTCAATGAATCTGTCTGTTCTGCACCTTCTCCCAATGAGTTGCTTGGATGGCAGGGCATGATGTGAGCACACAATACTTCAGATACCCTGGTCCCAAGCTGCAGATGTCTTGTCGGTGAAAACCACTACCATGATCTATACCCAGAAATAAACTGGAAGCCAATGAAGTTTATGGTGAGACATGTTCTCACTGGCTAGTTCCATGCTGTAATCCTAGCCACTGTATTCTGAGCCAATGAAAGTTTCTGAGTAGTCTTCAAGGGCAGCCCCACATACAACACATACCATAACTGCAGCAAGACTGTCTCTGTCCAGAGGGGGTTGCAGCTGATGCTGGGGTTGCTGTAGCCTAACCTGGAGAAAGATATTTAGTGCCATGGATGCTAGTGGACTTCAAAAGTAAGGGCTGGATCTAAAAGCACCCCTGAGCTGCCGAGCTGATCCTTAAAGGGGGACACAATTCTAGGGCATTTCTCTGCCCTAGAAAGAGGGTGGTTGCCCCTTCACGTGTATGTACTGGGCCACATTTGTTCAATTGGCTTCAACTGGCCACATCTTTTGGTTCCTTGGCAGTAATCTAGAAGGACAGAAAAAAATAATTTTCTAGGAGCTTCTTTAAGATAACTTGGAATGGAAGAAACTGAGAAGGAAGGTAGCAAAGTGGATGTAGCTTCATCAGCATAGAACAGCATACAAGTTGTTAAATTAACCCATAGTTAACTTTGAAGTCATGAGTTAACTGACTGAAAACTGCAGCTTCATAGAGCATCAGGAAATGTTTTGACAATCATTTTGAGAACCTTCCGTGTGAGATGCCCATATGTTATGGAATACAGTTTCACACCTTTGCATGTTTGTGAAAAGCATCAGAACTGAACTTCAGTTTGAATGTTAATTCCAAGATTGTTTGTAACAACAAGAGTTTTGGAAAAGGCTAGAAAAGCTGCCTTTGAGAAAGGAAACCATCTGGAGACTCCATCTCAAAAATGATGTTAACCATCGTGTAGTGAGGATTCGCAACACTTCCCTTCAATAGCCACTTGATAAAACCACCTGGTGGGAAGATCTCCACATTCCAAAAAGAGAGTGGTGTGTGGTTTTTTTTACTCTGTAGAAGGAGCCTATGAGGTCACCTCTTGCCCTCCAGTCCAGTTCGGCCATCAAACCAGGCTGAACCAGTTTGGGGGCCAGTTCAGGGGAATACTTGTGAAGGGGAATCCAGCAAGGATTCCCTTTTACAAGTAAAGGGGGCATTCCCTATACTAAATGCCGGTCAGTGGAGGGCAAGAGGTGAGAGAAAGGGTCCTCTGTCCCTTGAGGAGGCCACTGTGGGGGCAGCGGGGGCAGCAGAGAGACATGGGATGCAGTGCGGGGACATATATATATGTGTGTGTGTGTGTGTGTGTAATATACGTGTACACACACACACCCCTATGTGCCACAATAGAACACCATCCTAAATTAATTTTTAAAAAGTTTTGTCAGTTGTGGGCGATGCAAGTCATTGAATGGTACTAGAGAAAGACATGCTGTTCTGGTAGCTCCAGGTCTTAACACTCACATCAGTTTCGGAGGATGAATACAACTGAAGGAAGCCCGGGTGGTTGCGCTGCTGGGGGAGTCAGTCATGTGACTTGCCTTGGGGGTGGGGGGCCCAAGTCAGTAGGCCCCCAGACAACTTGGCCTATTATGGTTACACTCCTGTGTATACTGCCCAAAATGCAAGTCTCTGGGCGGTTTACAACGAAACAACAAAAACGAGTAAAAAGGTTAAAACATAGTGGACCAGGTCTCCCGATCCATGAGCCCTATTATAGTTATGCCCCTGGCTCCTCAGCCTCCCCCTGTTCGGATGCAAACCATTACCTCCAGTGCACTGATGCCACCATTGCAAGCTGCCATTGAACCGGCTACTTCACCTCCCTTAAAAATGAAAATAAAATTGAAAACCATTTATAAGACTGAGTTTCAGAGCTTCTGACAAGGAGACATTTTGTGTGAGTTTTTGAGATGGTTTCTTCACAACACCAAGATACACAGAGGCAAGGGTCGTCGAGGTTGGTGTTCGGGCCAAACGTCTCTGCAAATCCCCCGCCCCTTCTCAGGCTGCAGCAACACAGCTGATCTCCCGAGACTGGGGCTAGCTGCAACTGAGCTAGCCAGCGTGGTGTAGCGGTTAGAGTGCTGGACTGGGACCGGGGAGACCCGAGTTCAAATCCCCATTCAGCCATGATACTAGCTGGGTGACTCTGGGCCAGTCACTTCTCTCTCAGCCTAACCTATTTCACAGGGTTGTTGGGAGGAGAAACGTAAGTCTGTAGTACACCACCCTTGGAGGAAGAGCAGCATATGAAATGTAAAATAAAAATAAAACCGGGGCCACCCTAACACTAACTCTAACTGGCTGCAAAATGCCTTGGAAACAGGCCTGCTTCCCCTGCTTG
Source organism: Hemicordylus capensis (assembly GCF_027244095.1). NCBI lineage: Eukaryota > Metazoa > Chordata > Lepidosauria > Squamata > Cordylidae > Hemicordylus > Hemicordylus capensis. Next base: position 316,349,583 of record NC_069660.1, on the reverse strand, counting down.
CCTTACTCTACGTTCTAACGCATCATCCCTGGTGCTTCCCACTGCTGTTCCTTTGCTCAGTTGTTCCATCCCACACAGCCTCCGTTTGACACAGCTATTCAGGCACGAGCCTCACAGAGTCCCTGCGCTGTGACGCCGCTTCCGTCCTTTCCCTGTCCTCGCCACACAAGCCTTCCTCACCACCAGCTCACAGGGCGATGATTGGGATGCATCTGTTCAGTGCCACCCTCTCTGTGCCAACCTCTACCTACCTTTCTCTTCTGTTCAGTGGCACAGAGGTCTCCTTTAGTCAGAGGACCGGCTCTCCTCTCATCAGAGGCCGGCATAGCCAAGAACTCTCCTTTTCTGCATAAAACAAAATCCCAAACCGGACCCACTCAAGACTGAATCACATTGCATATGCATATCACAATGGTTTTTTTTCCTGCTGGATAGCTGTGAGATCTAAACTGCATGTTACATATAACAGCGTGCCAAGATTGCTTCCTCTCTGTTAACCCCAGAGGACCCTAGGCAGGCTCTGAGATTGAGTCAAGGGAAAGAGACGGCATAACCCTTTTATTTGCCAACTTTCCTAGCTCAAAATCTCTTCCCCTGCAAGTTATTTATTTCATCAATGGAGGTAGAAGATCAGTTCTTGTAGCTTCCCTGTATCTCTCCCCCACAGATGAAAAAGCAGCTGGATTGAGTGGAGGGGGAAAGTTAAACAGCCTTTCTCCACTGCCCTGCTTCTGCTCAGATGCATCCAGTTCCAGGATACTCTGAGCTAACAAAAACATGGAGGAAAGAATCACAAAACTCTGTGTAATGTATATGCAACTTTCACCATTATGACCTGCATTATTGTTAGCTTATGGTGTGGATTAACAATTGAATTTGGCAACTAAAGGGTGCCATGTTGTGATCTCCCTCCCCCTTTCTTAATTGGTAGTGGAGTGTGCTCAAAAGGTCCTTGGAATCTTCTGGAGGTTCCAGTCTACCATGAAGTAGAGAGTTCCAGTGAGAGAAAATGAGATTTTAGAAACCCTTTGTGTTTTATGAACTTGCTTCTGTATTGCAGGTAAAGGGGAGAAGGTCTTTCCTTTCAGAAAGAGAAGGAGAAATGGTTTTTTAAAATGTAGAATAGGATTCGTCAGACTCGGAGAATAAGCAGGGTTCGTTGGAAAGTTGATGTTGCTGTAGCACAATATTGCTAAAAGAAATGAACAAATGTATACTGTAATGGTTATATGCATATGTGCAGCAATGTAAAAGTTTAATAAGAGGGTCCTTAGAATCTTCTGGAGGTTCCAGCCCCAGCAAGAAGAACTGAGAGGGAGAAAAGGAGATTTGGAAACCCTTTGAGGCCATTCTCATGATGGGGGAAAACTGGGATAAAGAAGCCCAGCCCGGTTTTTCCCCCATCGTGAGAACCAGCAGGTGAGCCCGGTGGTTCTCTGGTGGCTAGCCCTCCAAAGTAGCCCTCCCCTTAGCCCAGGTTAGTGGAGCGGGTGCTTCGCTAACTCAGGTTTTCTGATCATGTGCCGCCAAGGTGTGGCTCCACACTATGGCGACACATGAGGAGACCCCCGCTGGGAGGCTGCAAGCCACCTCCAAGGTACGGAGGTCTCTCCAGGATGCCCCGCGCACTCACGCAGGGCATCCTGGAACTTCCAGGGGCCGTGCGGCCCTGATCCCTGCAGCCCCTGTCGGCTCTGTGACGGAGCTGGCAGTTGTGTGGGTGGCCAATTTGGCCACCCAGCTACGAGCGGCTGCTCGTCAGCGGAGAGAGCGGGCTAAGCCCACTCTCCCCGCAGAACCCCCTCTGGCACTTCGCACCGATTGTGTGAAGTGCCTCTTTGTGTTTCATGAACTTGCTTCCTTATTGCTATTCCTCTTCAAGCAAGTTGTGCACCAGTTTGAGACTCTGCCCAAACAGCTCATCGCATGTCTGTTTTCTTCATTTCTTCTGCACACCCACGAGGCCTCTCCTAGCAGCGGTATGAACCATGCAAAAGTGCTTTGAGGACAATTTTCTTTAAAGAAACAGACTAGGGGGTTGTGTTTGGTTTGGTTTCCTACTCTGTGGATGAGAAGCTATCATAGAAGAGCCTTATGATATCATTGTGTGCGTGTTTCATGATTTGTACCATTTTGTAAACAGGTATTTGAAGTTTATCTTTATGTGTGCTTAACAAATGCATATGTACAAAGAATCTTGAAATGCTTATAAATCCTTGAGGCTCTTCACATGATTGTAGAAAATAGGGCTAGCCTCCGCTAGTAGCCCACCCTTTAAACCAGGTTTGTGGAGCAAGGGCTCCGCAAACCCAGTTTTTGGGATCATGAGTAGCTGCAGCTACTCATGAGTAGACCCCCGGGGGGAGGCTGAAAAACAGCCTCCCAGCGCGGGGGTCTCCCCAGTATGCCCTGTATGCTTAGCCCGCACTCCCCACAAAACCGGCAAAAGCGGGTCTCACTGATCACGAGACCCGCCTCCTTGAGTTTGGCATTAGAATTTGTCTTTATTGCAATCACTAGTGGAATTATACTGAGGCTGTTCACACACGTGTGCAAAACCAGGCTAAGGGAGCCCAGCCCAGTTTTGCACGCCTGTGTGAACCGTGGGGAACCCGGTAGCACCATGGCGGCAAACCTGTTTGTGGAGCCTCCCTGCAAAATAAGGTGAGGAGAGTGTCTGCTCTCCTAACCTTGTTTGTATGATTGTCTATCAGCCGCGGCTGCCAGACTCTGGTGACCTGGCACCCTGACCCTCGGAGCTTCTGGCAGCAGCTGGTTCTCATCTTGGTGGGTGATCCACCCACCCAAGGGAAGCCAACAGATCATCTGTGTGGAGGTGAGCTCTTCAGGGCTTCCTCCCTGCAAACCCTGCAGCCTGTTCACACTGCTCTTGAGAAAAGGCTCACTGTCTCAGAACGTATAGAGACTTGAAACCCAAACCCCGCATTATGTGAGTGCACTCGTGCAAGAAGCGCACGTAGCTGCACTCATGCTCAAAGTTGCTTGATCTCTTGCATGATTAGCCTGCTAGCGCAAGCATTGTGCTTTCACAACAAGGAGAGCGGACAGCTTTGCATCATGCCATGCCATGTTGATGGACGAGGTTAACAGGGTTAATGGAAGAGGTAATCAGGATTAATAACCTGTTGCATCAGAGCAACTCAGCAGAATTAGCTAGGGCAACATCCTTACCCTAATGCAGTGTTAGTCTGGATGCCGGTCACTGTCAATAGATAGAAATAATAATTATTAAAGTGGTCCTGTTCAGATTTATTTATTTAATTTAGCATTTTTGGATTCCACCCGAAACTCACATCTCTGAGCAGTTTATAATACAGCAACGCAGATTAAAAACAAAGTTAAAACATTAAAAACATTTTGCAGTGATAGGTTCTAAAAGTCTAATTAAAAGTCTGGGTGAATAAATGAGGTGATTTCTACAATCACTGGGAAGTGGGCTAAGGGAGCTTAGCCCACTTCCCAGTGATCGTGGGAACTACCAGACTCGCAGGCAAGCCCGGGGCTCCTAAGGCAGCTAGCCCACCTCATTCCCCCTCCCCTTAAATGAGGTTAACGGAGCGAGTGCAACATGCAGTGACACATGAGTAGATCCCTGAACTTAAGGCCGCAGCCAGGCTCGGAGATCTCTCCAGGATTTTTAATTTATTGTTAAATTTATATACCACCTTTCATTAAAAGCAGAATTTAAAACAAGATTATAAAAAATGACACAATTAAAATATAAGCTAAAAATATGAAAGCAAGTCTGATTAAAAATTTAAAACACAAACATAAAAACAGTACAAAATACAAATATATATTTTTATATTTTTAGCTTAATATTTTAATTTTGCCATTTTCACAATCTTGTTTTTAATTTATTTATTTATTTATTTAATGAATTTTTATACCACCCCAAACCAAATTTTGCTGTAAGCCACCTTGGGATTGTTTTAATGAAAGGTGGTATATAAATTTAACAATAAAATAAATTTAAAAAGAGCAGCAGCAGAGAAGCCTGGGTAAAAAGCTGGGATTTAACATGCTTTCTATGAGCTGTGATGGAATAGGCACCGGGAGAGCATTCCAGAGTCTGGGGGCGGCCACAGAGAAGGCCCTGGTCATGCAGGGCATTCTGGCACTTCTGGGGGCCATGTGGCCCCCGATCCCTGCAACCCCCACCAGCTCTGTGGCTCTGTGACCCTGTGACCAGGGCTGCTCTTTGATAATCTGCAGCAGACCCGACAGAAGCTCTTCTCAAACATCGTGAGAAGAGCTTCAATGTGTCCTAACAGCCCTTTGAAAAGCCATCAGAGATGGGGAGGCTCTGATTTTAGCAGGGAGCACATTCCACAGCCTTGAGGCAACCATGGAGAAGGCCGGTCCCTGAGTAGCCACCAGAGGAGCTGGGGCAGCTGCAGTAGGACCTCTCCCGATTATCTCAATAGGTGGCGGGGCACGTAGCCAGAGGCATAGCAAGGTTGGAGTGAGCCCAGAGACAAGATTTTAAAATGCCCCCCCCACTGGGTTTTGTAAATTGTGGACGATGCAAGTCATTTCATGGTACTAGAGAAAGACCTGCTGTTCTGGTAGCTCCAGGTCTTAACACCCACATCAATTTCGGAGGATGGATACAACTGAAGGAAGCCTAGGCAGGTGCGCGGCTGGGGAAGTCAGTCATGTGACTTGCCTCTGGGGGCCCCCGAAGGCAGTGGACCCCCAGACAACTGTCTCCCCTTGCCCTATTATAGTTACGCCCCAGCTCGCAGCAGAGAAGGCGTGCTCTTAAATGCAGGTTTAGGAGCTGAGACTGTGAGTCTTCAAATTCTTGTCCCTTTTATCACTCCAGTAGTTTGCCGTGCATTTGGTATGCCTTTCTGAAGTTGTCACATTCCTGCTCTGGGTTCCTTTCTTCCAGCAGAGCTGGTTCTCTGCCCCCTTCTTTGGCCTCCTGCAACCTTCTCCAGCCTCTTCCACTGGCCATTCAACCCACCACGAACGATGGACAATACACACAGTGCGGCAGAACATGGCACTTGCCTACCCCAGCTAGATGTCCCTTGTGCCCAAATGCCATTTCTGCTAAGGAGATGGAGGTGTGTTTCCCACTGGCCCTTTGCCCCCCCCCCCCCCGCCGCACACTCCCTCAAAAGGGTTTTTCTCCCTCTTGAAAAGAATCACCCCAAGAACCAGAAAACAACACTCAAAGCAGGAAGGTGGAATCCAGCTTCTGCTCCTGTGAATTCTCTTTCCCTCACCATCCCTTGGGCTGCTGCAAAGGCAGGGGAGAAGAGGGAAATGCCCATGTTTGGTGGCTGAGCTGATCTGCCCACCAGCCATGCTGCCCTAAGTCATAACAAAGGAGGCTTGATTAACTGACTCACCGTGCCAGGGAAGGAGGGAAAAACCCTATTATTTATATATGTATGTATATGTACATAATAGTGGGCTTTTAATTTGAATCTGCTGCTCAGATGGGCTGGCATTTCAGCTTCTGAGGGGGCTGCCCCTTCACGAGGCTGTCAGACTGACTCACTGGCTCCAGAGGCTGGCTGGAAAAGGGAGCTGAGGATGGGGGAGAAAGAGCAGGGGAGAAATGGGGACTGTTGTCAGAGGCGAGGGCAGGAGCCGGGGAAAGAAGTGAAGCAGCACATATGTGAACGCACACAGACACAACTAAACACACACACAGGCACACATGAAAAGCACTTGGCTGGTTGACCAGACCAAAACAGTGGGGTGGCTACGGCAGAGGGGGCCTGTTTTCATCCCCCAGTGCCCCCTGGCAGCTGCGTGCACTGTCTGTGCTCACCTGCACAGTTGCCACCATTGCAGCTCCTGCCACCTGCATTGCATCCTCCATTCCCAACTGAACTGGCAAGCACCATCAGCAGCAGAATCTCCCAGCTGGAGGGGCAGCAAGAGTGAATGGCAGGAGGAGTGAGGAGGGTTGTGAGGTAGCCCATGTTCCAAGGACACCTTGGAATCCTGGTAGTTCCACCCCTGGACCAGAGGTCAGTCAAGTTCAGAATCCTTTTCCCCACCGTGCCCAGCCAAATCCCAGGGCATGAAGGCAATAACCCCTCCTGCTTTTGCTCCTTGGAAAATAACATTCAGAGCTATACGGCTCCTGAACATGGAGGTTATAGCCCTCATAACTAATAGCCAGTGATAAATATATCTCTCTTACTCCATGGAGTTGGCCAATCACCCTTTTAAAGCCAACACTACACACCTTGGGGCTGTGAATTCCATATTTCTGGTTCTCATGATCACAACCATGTTATTTTCCCGGGCATCTAGGGGTTTCTGTGGCACACATGCGTCTGTTTAATGATAGTGAGAACCTGGAAAATCTCATTGATCTCAGGTTGGTATCACAAAATGCCTGACATGAAAACGAGATAGTCAAACTGAGTTCAAAGATTTGAACTAAGATTTTCAATCTTGGTTTCATGTTGGGTTTTTCATGTTGGAGATCCAGCTCCAAATAGCATTGACCTTTTGCACCAGTAACCCTAATGACCACTAGGGTTCATTAGGGCATTGGGAGTAGAGATAAGAGTCTTCTTCTATTTCCTGTTTATTTCTGCCTCTATGACCAGGAAGGGTGTACTCAATACCTCCTGGCAATGACTTCCTTCTTCTTCCCAGAATGCTTCTAGCTCTCTCTCTCTGAGCGCCATGCTTCTCTAGGTCTCTTTCTGACCAACATGTAGCTATAAGTTAGATATAGGTCTTTTCCTATCATCATGTACTTCTGAATAAAGAAGGTTAGTTTAACTTTACATGAATCTCCATTCTTATCATTTACAAGCTGTTGCCCCTGAGACCCTGTTAACTTCTGCTGAAATGAAAGTGAATTAGCTCCTGAAATACTCAGCTATAAAAGTAATTAACCCCCAACATTTCATGGTGCCCGTCTGAGATTGCCATGATTTGCCAGGTTCTTGTGATCACTAAACAGGAGCATGAGCACCACAGGAATCCTTAGATTTCCAGGAAATGGACATGGCAGTGATCATGAAAACCAGCTCAAAAGTGAAATCTCCATTGTGTTAAAAAGTACTTTATTTCTCCTGAATTTATGGTGCATCAGTTTTATTGGGTGATCCAAGCATCTGAGATAATGGGCCATAGCTCAGTGATAGAACATTTATTGTGCACACAGAAAGTCCCAGGTTAAGTTCCCGGCATCTCCAGGTAAGTAAGTGTGGGTCATTTGTAATTTGGGTGCTTGTAAGTCAACAAAAGTTCTCAAAGCAGTTTACACAGAAAATAATAATAACTAAAGATGCCTCCCTGTCCCCAAAGGGCTCACAATCTAAAAATAAACAGAAGGTAGACACCAGCAACAGCCACCGGAGGATGCTGTGCTGGTGCTAGATAGGAACTATTACTCCCCACCCCACCCCACCCCTGCTAAATATAAGAGAATCCTCTTTTCTCAGTTTCCAACCTGAAACCTTCCGGCGGGGGGTGGGGATTGCAGGCAGTTTGGGCAATACTGAGTTAGATGGACCAACATTCTGACTCAGTATATGGCAGTTTCCTATGTCCCTATGATAAGCACAAATGCATATGATCGCACAGATACATTTATGACCTTCCCCCCACTTTCCACAGATGACTGTTTATAAAAGATGTGCATGAATCAATTTTTTAAGTTTGATTTGTACCCAAATCAAATCACCCTCAATTTATTTTGGGTCCGTATCTGACCATTTAGTACATGGGCAATTTGTTTTGTCCACAAATCTCCCAAGACAGGTAGATTTGGGTACAAATCATCTTGTACCCAAATCGATTCACACAGGCAGCAGGCGCAGGCAGTGATTCTCTAAGCAGCAGGAAGGGGGCGAACAAAAATTATCTTTTCCTCCATCAGGAAAGCAAGAACAAAAAGCACAGAATCCACTCCAGGCAGCAGGCAGGCAAGGCAAAGCAAAGCTCCTCTGGCTCTCTCTCGCCCTTTCTTCTCCCACAAGGCAGAAATGCAGAATGGTGCTGGCTGGCTCCTAAAGTACATTTGAAAATCCCTCCTTTGAACTCCTTCATCCTTGTCCCTCCTTTGACCCTTACCCTAGCCAATGTGGGCTCAAGTCACCCCTGGCAACACAAGATTTGAATGGAAATGAGCCAATCTGGAACCACAATCTGGGGGGTGGGAATTGCCAGCCAATCATTACACATTGTAAGCCACAAATCTGAAGTTTGGGAAGGCGGGATTGTTTTTTTTTAAAAAAAAAAAATTCCTGAAACAAAATGGACACTGCGAGAGATTACCACAAAATGGAGGTCTGAATCTACAAATCTTTCGGGTCCGAAATGTGAGTGATGTGCGTTGGACCCAAATCTGGCCAGCTATCACAGGGGCAATTTGTTTTATCGGCCAAAAGAGGTAGATTTGGGTACAAATCATTTTGTACCTGAATCGATTCCCACATCCCTACGGTTTATGTCTTATTTAGCAACCTCCTATCATATTTATAGCTTCCATCCAGGGATCTTTGAATGCAGCTAAGCTTCATCTGACTCCTATCATCCTGCAGAGACACTTTCATCCATTGTGCCTGGGATGTTCACAATGATTTGACAAGAGACTGAAAATGCAACCCAACAGAAAAAGTCAATTTGGTATCCATCAGGCAGTACCATGCCTTTCCCTGGTTCTCAGTGTGTCTCATACTACTGAATTGAATGTAATGGCTAAAAGTGTGTGCTGGAGCTGTAAAAACACAGGATTCAAGTAGTCTCTGCCCTACAGGGTTTACAATTTACATTACCAAGACAAGACAAGGGAGAGAAGAGAGGTCCGTGATCATGCAAATAAGGGACAAAGGGAAGCAACCAGTAGGCTCAGAAAAATAATAGTCCTCAGTTCAGTATTTAAGGCACACAAGTAGGTTTGCCAACTAGTCAGACAAAAACTGCTCCTACACTTTTATCAGCTTTTGACTTGCAGAAATTGCCATATTGCCACTCCTACTCTCAATGCCTGCAGTGGCTGATGGAGGGTAGATTGTGCATGTATGCAATCTAGGGCAGATGCATACAAAGGGGCAGAATTTTGACCTGTTTCAGGCACACCAAAGTCTTGAGCTGCCCCTGGGGCCATCAAAGAGACATCAGCTGCTCATTAGCAAGCAAACATCATGTGGAACTGTGGGTCCAATGGACCCGCAGTTCCTCTCCCCCCACCCCGCTCTCCTGTCTGCATTCAGGAAGCAGGGAGATCATCCTCTCTGCGGTCAGTGAAACTGCAGAGAGGAGGGGGAACTGGCTGCATGGGCTTACTTCTTGCTTGAAGGACAGCCCATGCAGCCAATTACAGAGGGAGAGAGGGAGGAACTTCCTCCCTTAACTCCAGTCTAGCCTAATGCAGCCTCGCCTCCAGAGCTACATTTGGATGAAATGGAGGATCCATGGACCCTCGGTTCTGAGCAGAGAAACTCACTACAAAATGAGGGTTCAAATTGGAGTCTCCATAGTGAAACCTCGGGCTGCTTTAGGAATGGGACCAGAGTTGCACATGTTCAGACATGACAATAAGAGAACCTCAGGCCCCTGCAACTCTGATCCCCTGTTACGTGGGAATATGGCCACACACGTTACGTGTATGCATGTTTATTCATTCATTTATTGTTCAATTTATATACCGCCTTTTAAAGCATATTCCAAGGTGATTTCCAAAAGTTAATGCAATCACATTCTATAAAATCACATTAAAATATTAAAATCAATTAAGACCATAAAAACACAAAAACACCAAAAAGCAGCAAGCATAAAAACAAAAACAGAGTGTCCAACAAAGAGAAACTGGCAACCTCTAAGAGATAGTGTGTGTGTGTGCGTGTGTGTGTGTATAACTGGCCTGACCATTATATATAAAAATTTATATCTGAAGCACTGCAGTATTAATGATCACTGATACGCCACAGGTATCAATCTAGATTAATTCCATAGGCTACTGTCCAGGTAGGTGTCCAATGTTAACTGCTAAGAAAGTGACCACAGGGAGATATGAAATGAATCCAGCAATCAAACAAGCTGCAATCAACTAACAGGGATTTCTGGTTGTTCCATCTGAGAGATCTTTATTTAAGACCACCTCCCTGCGCATTGTTGCCACATCAGGTTGTTGAAGGTCTCCTGTTGTGTTTGATTTTAGACCACAAGGCCTTGACCCACAGCTATTTTTGCATGAATGGCAGAGATGGGTTATCAGTGAGTAAGAGCTCCTCCCTGTTTTCACTCCAGGCAAAAATGAAATAACAAAATGAATGAATGAATGGTGTCGTGTGCACATGTGAAAGAGACTGTAATGGCTTCTTAAGTTGATTAACAACAAAGGGTGTTCAATGCTGAAGCTCTTGGTTGCATTTGCAATGACTGACATCTTTTCTTTCTGATATATAAAGGTTTCTAAGGGTTCTGTGGGGTTTCTGAGTCATTTTCTTTGGGCTGAGACAGAAAATCAGTCCCAATTGTGTGTTTTGAAGACTGGCAGTTTTCTCAGTTGTAGCAACTTATCCTGAAGGGTCATTCAGTGCAGTTATCAGCATAACATTGGATATTTTTGTATATATTTCTAAAGATTGGACAAAGCGAGAAAAATTGTATAGGCAACAGTGCTCAATATGTCCAGTCAACAAATGTCAAATAGCAGCCTTTTTGAAATCCTTTCTTTCTAAGACAATGTAACACAAGTTACTATGGTTTTCTCACCCCTCTATTTGTGGTATTTTCCCATAAATGTTAGCCTGGAACATTGGTATTATCTGGACCGTTTGTGATACAACAAACATGTTCTAAATATTTAGACATATAATAGAAGCCTTGCTTTTTGTTTGAAAGTGCTAAAATGTGTTCTTGAATTCCGGGTCTTGAAATTTAATATAACTTGGTCATAACAAGTAAAGGCGAGTGATTTTAAACAGTTATTGGAATGCAATAACCCTTAATACGTACATAATAGACCTTAGCAAGCACATATACTATATGCAAAGTTCTTTATTACATCTGCCTAAATGGAACATTACATAGGATCACAAGACTATCTGCTGGCAAAAACCATTGGTCCATCTAGCTTCGTATTGTCTACTATGGCTGGTAGTGGCCCTCTGGAGCTTCAGGTAGGATTTTTTCTCAGTCTTATTTTGAGATATTGGGGATTGCTAAGCAGATGCTTTGTCGCTGAGCTATGACTCCAATTTCTTGGTCTGATCCAGGCCAGTTCATGCACACATATTCATACCATGTTGATGAAAGCATTAAGCAATGGCTTGTCTGCAGGGTAGCCCTGGAGCAGAGGTTAGGAGTGGAACATGGGTTCTGGTGCCAGGTGATGGAGATGTGTTCCCTGGTCTTGTGGGAGATCACACTCATGAGGCAGCTGTGCAGGAAACAGGAAGTGGACATAGCATGGGAAGGAAGCAGGAAGAGCATATCATCTGGGAGACTGCATCTAAGGACTAGAAATAGAAAGGGCAAATAGGATTCTCTTGGAGCTTAGTTGGGTGCCTGGAAGCTAAACCTAGGGAGAAAAAGGGAGAAGCCAGGGGCTGTTTTGCAGGGTTGTTTGTTTACAACAGTTAAAGTACAATATTACTCCATTTTAAACCTTAAAATCAGTTAAACAATAAAAACCATAAAACATCCAAAAAACCCACAAAAAACAAACCATCATAAAGAAGATAAACAGAAACAGGAGAGCTGAGAGACCTAGCAGCCCCTAAAGGGCAAAAGGTTAAAAGGAAGGAAGGAAGGAAAGAAGAAGGAAGGAAGAAAGGCTATGTGCATGTCAATTTAACCTTTCTCTACATCAGCACTGGAGAAAAGGACCCTTTGACAACTTTGTTGGGCAGGCAGAAACCCTTGGGAGCAGGCAGTCCCTCAGGTATCCATGACCCAACTGTTAAAGGCCTTAAAGGTAATAACCATCACCTTGAACTGGATTGAGAAAGAAATTGCCAGGCAGTGCTGTAATAGGCTCCAAGTGAACAGTTCCAGAGAGAACCCTGGCGGCTGCATTCTGCACCGACAGAAGTTTCTATTCTTCCAGGGCAGCCCTGTGGAATGAGGGGAAAATGCCTTTTCTGAAAGCTGCTTTGTAATTACTTTGTTCTCATGGAATGGGAAAGTGTCTTTGCAAAAAGAGTGAGACAGAACTCAGGTTTGCACTGGTCAAGAAATGGTTAATAGAGTTTGCAAGTGTGGAATGGAAAATTCCTTGCTGAGTTACTTATCTGCCAAGGACAGACAGGGTGGGGGAAGAGGGTACGGGTGTTGCAAACTTCATTAGCATAGGCGTCGAATGATAGGCTTATTCCAAACTGTAACTGTTCTGTTTCTTGGAATGTGGAGGTGTCTTCTCTTAATTTGCTTATCTGTCTGCTGAAGAACCGAAACTTAGGGCAAAGTCCAGCCTCAAGGCAAACACATGTGTAAATGTAATGAATTAATTGGTCCCTCGGGCTGAATGAGGGACGCCCAGCTGTGTAACAATGCCAAGGTATAAAACCCCAAGGCACTGGGTATTTGGCGCGTTTTTCCTGGTAGGCCGCGAGGCACCGGAAAAAGCCACCAGCGCTGGTTTTGGTTCAATAAATGGTGACTATTGCTTCCTTCAATCATCCTTGTCTGTCTGGTTTGTGGTAACTGGGGTCTCCCAGGTAACAGCCCCATGTAAAGCGTATTGAAGAAATCGCAACGTGACCAGTCACAACATGACTAAGGCCTGGGTAACCTTGGCCAGATCTGCCTTCTCGAGAAAGGGACACCCCTGGGGCACTAGCTGAAGCCATGCCAAGGCACCCCTGGCCACTGCCTCCACTTGAGCATCCAAAGGCAAGGCGGGTCCAGCATGTTGGAAGTTAAAGGACTTTGCGCTGTCTCTTGTCTCAGAGCTCAAGGGAAATGCTAAGCAAGCTAGATTCCTTGCATATGAAGAAGGGGTAGGCATACAGCTTTAACTTGAGAAAGAAAATGCAGGATCTCCAGTATAAAGATGGGGACTGTTTTGCTACATATATGGGATTTTTGGAAGATTTCTTTTTCCAATTTAAAGAGGCAGGGGAGCAATTTACAGAGAGTCAGAAGCTGGAAGCTCTGTTCCTAAGCATGCCCCCCAGCTATAGCAGTATAATCGGCCAATTGGAAACCTACACCAATCTAAGCTTTGAGGAAGCAGTACAAACATTATCTTCTGAAGCAAACAGGAGAAAGGTTTTGAATTCTCATTATGAAAGTGAATTGGCAAGTAACTTTGCTCTTAAAGCAACAATTGATCATTCCAGAGGAAACCCAAGGTGGGGAGGGAATGCTGCAAGAGGAAACCGCATGGGGCCCCCACATTTACATACAAAGAGGTCTGGCTTCGTTGCCAAGGAAACTCATTCCAGAGAGAGAGATCACATGACCGCCAGCAGGGAGACTGCTCCTGAAGTGAGGCCAACTGGGACTAATGCCTTTAGATGTTTTCTGTGTAACCAATTTGGCCACAAGGTGGTGAACTGTCCCAAGAATCGGACAAGAAGGATTGATTTTACTGAAAGAAATTCGAATCAGGATTTTAAGCATACAGAAAGTTATTTGAACAAGAGCTTTAATGTTTGCTTGATGCAAAGCGATGAAAAGTTCATTTTTGATTCTGGTTCTTCTGTTCATATTTCAAATAATTTGGATTTCTGTACTGAACTGTTTGATATTCCTGAAGAGACTGTTTATTTGCGCAGAATGGAAAAATTTGCCTTGCAGGCTCCAAATGCAAAGTTCTTTACAGTGTGGAGGAGCAATCTGTATCAAAGACAGACAGAGAAAGACCAGCCCAGTCCAAACCTGAGGCATACCAGCCTAATGAAGTGAACCTTGCTAAGTCATGCCTGCATGAAAACTGCTTGCAACTGTGGCATAGACACCTAGGACACAGGAGCTATGAGTCAATCCAGAACATGAAGGAAAAGGGATTAGCTAATGGCATTGATTTTGTACCATGTGACATTGTAACTAGCTGTGTTTGTTGTCTTGAGTCCAAAGCAGTTAACAAGCCATTTCCTAAGCAGAGTGAAAGGAAGACCAGAAGAGCCCTAGAGCTGATCCACAGTGATATATCTGGACCACTATCAGCAACCATAGGTAATCAAAAATATTTTTTAACAATCACTGATGAGTATACAAAATATTCAGTTGTGTTTCTATTAAAGGAGAAGTCACAGATGCTGGAGAAACTCCAGGACTATGTGGCCATGGCAAGCAACAAATTTGGCTGGAAGCCAAAGATCCTGCGAACAGACAATGGAGGAGAATATATGTCCAGCACCACACAACAGTTCCTGAGAGAACATGGAATCGTGCATCAAACCATGGTAGCTTACTGCCCGTCCCAAAATGGAATCTCAGAAAGAAAGAACAGAACTCTACTGGATATGGTAAGATGCATGCTTGCTAACACACACCTCCCACAGAAACTCTGGGGAGAAGGCATCATGACTGCTGCATACATACAAAACAGAATGCACACAAAGCCTATAGGAACAACACCATATGAACTTTGGCATGGTCATAAGCCGTCCATCACGCACCTGTGTGTCTTTGGAAGCAAGGCTTACTCATACATCCCAAAGGAAAAAAGGACTAAGTTAGGGGCTAGGACCACAAAGGGGATTTTTGTAGGCTACTCAGCACAATCCAAAGGCTATAGAATTCTGGATCCTGACAACAAAAAGATAACCATAAGCAGAGCGGTGTATTTTGATGAGAATGAAAGAGCTACACCTTCAGAGGGGGACTACACTGAAGCAAGCAACCAGACAAAACACCCTGATGACTGGATTATGCTTCCTGATCTCAGCGGAATTGAGGAGGAGGAGACAGCAGATCCAGATCCAACCACAGTCGACACAGAGACACCCAGCGATCCACCAGACTCACCTGAGGTGATAGAAGAGACCACAGAGGGTGAGGTGAGGCGATCAACGCACTCACACAGAGGTGTTCCAGCCCCGAGACTGTCCTACCTCACAAGAACGGCGGAATAACCAGAACCTTCATCATGGGAGGAAATATCCCAGCTACCACAACCAGAAGCCCAGAAGTGGAAACAAGCTGCAATTGAAGAGCTTGAGGCTCTACAGAAAAACAAAACCTGGACTCTTACTAAGTTACCTCAAGGAAGGAAAGTTATAGGCTGCAAATGGGTTTTCAAACTCAAACATGATGCTGATGGTGAGATTCAGTGCTATAAAGCCAGATTAGTAGCAAAAGGATATTGTCAAGGTCTGGCCAGCTGCTAAGGAAGTTCACGAAGCAAGCGGAGCTGCTGAAATCGGATACGGCTTGGCTGAATGCTGTCAGCAAGGATGATTGACGAACGTTGATTCTCAGCAATGTGTAGGAGGCTGGAGCTGTGATTTATGGAACAAGCCGAGAGCTCCCAGCTGGTAGGAATTCACGGCTTGTCAGCCCTCAGCAAGAGGCGTTTGCTCCTCCTAACAGCCTCTAATTGCATTTTACGTCTCGTGATTCTGCGCTGTTGTGGAGTCATTGGTGTTTCATCTTCTTCGCATTGGTCCCCCACGCCTTCTGCTGACTCAGGTTGCCATGCCTGCTCTAAATCATTCATTGGATCTACCACAGCCGTTTCATGAATGCTGACAGCCGGGCTCTGCCCCTCAGACACTCCTGAATCGGCTGGAAAGTTGACAGCTTCCCCTTCGTCCTCACTGTCGGAGCTCGAGGGCGTGACAGATATTCACAGAAATATGGAGAAGGTTATGATGAAACCTTTGCACCAGTGGTTAAACATACCACAGTACGGACTCTGTTAAGTATTGCTGCTAGCAAAGGAGTACATGTTGAACACCTAGACGTGAAAACTGCATTCTTGCATGGCGAACTAGAAGAGGACATTTACATGCAACAACCACCAGGTTTCTTAGAGAAAGGCAAAGAGGACTATATATGCAAACTGCAAAAGAGCATTTATGGTTCAAAACAGGCTGCCAGAGCATGGAACATAAAACTAAATGATATGCTGCTTCAAGCAAACTTCAAAAGAAGCAACCCGAATCCCTGTCTATACATGAGGTGCATAGATGGCAAGTGGACCTACATTTTGGCGTATGTTGATGATTTGATTCTTGCCTATGAAAATCCAGTTGACAGCAAGGAAATAATGCATCATCTGAACAGAGATGTGGAAGTCAAGCGACTTGGCATCATTGTACACTACTTGGGCATTCAAGTACAAAGAAAGAAAGATGGAAGTTTCCTCATCAACCAAGAACAGAAAATTACAGACTTGATAAACCTGCTCAGACTGGAAAATGCGAATCCTACACCAACTCCAATGGAAGTGAACCACATAAAGCAAGAAGATCAAACTGAGCCACTATCTGACAACCATAGATATCATGAAGCATTGGGTAAGCTTTTATACATTAGTACACTCACTAGGCCAGATATTAGCACAGCAGTTGGCTTACTTTGCAGAAAGACTGCATCACCAACAGTCAAGGAATGGAATGCAATTAAGAGACTTGTTAGGTACCTAAAGGGTACTGCACTGTAAGCTCAAGCTGCCAGCTAACTGTCAACCAAAACTAGTAGCATACATAGATGGGGTGGTGATCTAACAGAAAGGAAATGCACCAGCGGTCACATAATTTTCTTTGGACATGGAGCCATAAGCTGGTCAAGTACAAAGCAAGACATAGTAGCATCATCAACCACTGAAGCGGAATATGTGTCAGCTGCACAGGGCTGTCACGAGATACAATGGCTGTGTCAACTACTGAAGGACCTAGGTACAGATGTACCACAGCCCATACCAGTGTATGAAGATAACCAAAGCTGCATTCAACTCTCCAAACAAGAAGATGTAAAGAGGCGTACCAAACATTGGTGTGAAGTATCATGTAGTGAGAAGTCTGCAGAAGGATGGACTAATCAAGCTGATCTACTGCCCAACAAATGAAATACTTGCAGACATACTCACTAAGCCACTACCAAGACCCCGCTTTGAAAAGCTGAGAGAGAAAATGAATCTTGTGAACTGAGTCACGAGACATCGAGAGGGGGTGTTGGAAGTTAAAGGACTTTGTGCTGTCTCTTGTCTCAGACAGTGGAGGACAGACTAATGAGTCAGAGGGCTAGAGGGTCATGACATTGGTCCTCCCTTCTCCACTGCTCTGACACTATCCCTTTGAAATGTAGATTGGTACTCTTAGGGATTAACTTCCTTCCTCTCTCTCTTCCCTACCTGTCCTTCTACCTTGCAACATGGCAAGCTCCTCTCCCTACACCATGTGTGCAGAGAAGATGCAGAATCCATCTGCATCCAGATAGATAGATAGATTAGAGATCCTAACTCCTCACTTTCCTATCTAGAATGGAGGAGTTCCTTAATAAATGTCTTATATATTGATTTGAAACTATGAATTGGCTCCAAGTTACTTTACTCTCAGCATACACGCATGCCTAACTAAATTCCGCTGTGTTGTGCCTCTGTGCATTCTGCTATAATGAGAAAGGGATTCTCTCACCAAAGAGAATTTCCAACACAGCATCACCCCCAAGCTGTGCACTTGCTCTTTCAAAGGAAATACAACCCCATCTAGAGCTCGTTGGATCACCCTATCCTGGGTGGCTTTTCTACTGACTAGTAGCACCTCCGTCTTGTCTGGATTTTGTCTCAATAGGCCTGATTCAGCTCATTTGGACCTGGTCATGACCCAAGCTCTGAGATGTCCCTCACCAGGTGACTGGGCAGACAGCTCTGGAGAAGAGTCTGATGAAGAAGCCTCCAGACTGATTGAGACCCCAAGGGGATCAGATCCAGTCACCCACCACAGCCAGTAGCTGATATACTCAGGTTCTGAGGGATCCTTGGAGGCCCTCCAAAATGGTAGGAGCTAATGTCTGCAAAACCAAATACTGGCCTTTTAAGTGTGCCGAATCCTGCCAGAAAGGAGGATGGACTGGAATCAGCAACCATGACTATTTAAGCCTCAGTCACCTGCAGACACATGCTGAGGTAACATCTACTGTACTTGTGTGGTGGGTGTTCTGCACACAGCCCTGCAATGCTCTGTCCCAGTGCTGAACCCTGCCCTGGATGCTATCCAGGGTCCCAATTCCTTGCTAACCCTATCCAGGGTCCTTGATCCCCAGCCTGCCTAGATAGCATATTGCTTTGGCTGGACTCTGACCCTGGAATGTATCAGATGCTGGCATGGAACAGAGTATGTTCTCCACTGTGAGTCTGATCAGGTGTGAAGCCAAATCAGACTATATTGCTTTAGGAGTGCCTGAAGCCCCCTCAACCTCTGGGACTGCAATGGCCATGATTCCTGCAAAGACAACATTTCCCAGGAGCACCCACACCATTCCCAGGATGATAGAAAACAAAAATTTAAAAGTATTTTGACAGACTTCTTGAAATAGTAGTCACATTGGGCAGCTGCTGCTCCTTTACCCCTGGGAGTGAAAAATGAAATGAAAAATGAAAGCCCATTTGTAAAGTACAGGGATTGGGAGGAACCTTGGGTTGGCCAATGCTTCAGCTCCAGTTCCAAGCCACCCTTCAATTCAGGACCAACTCAAACAGGCCCAGACCTCTGAATATGCAAATAGAATTGGGGCAGCCTCTGAATCGAATATGGGTTGCTTTTCACAGCCCTACAGTTTAATCCCCTCTCTGAGTGGGTGCTAAGATCCAAGAATCATGTGCTCCTCCTTGCCAAGCCCTGCCATGATCCCCTTACAGCTTGTGTATGTGAGTAAATCAGCATGCACTTCACACACAGAAAGTCTAGTTGAAAGGATTGGAGGACCGGGGATGCGGGAAATCTGTCTGCCATCTTGGAGAGCAGCTGCCTGCTAGAGATGACCATATTGGACTAGATGGCTCAGTGGACTAGAACCAGGAGTCATCCCATGAAACTGATTGCTGGGAAATCAGCAGCAAATGGAAGTACTTTTTCACACAACGCATAATCCACTTGTGGAATTCTCTGCCACAAGATGTGGTGACAGCCAACAACCTGGATGGCTTTAAGAGGGGCTTGGATAACTTCATGGAGGAGAGGTCTATCAATGGCTACTATTCAGAAGGCTATAGGCCACCTCCAGCCTCAGAGGCAGGTTGCCTCTGAGTACCAGTTGCAGGGGAGTAACAGCAACAGGAGAGAGGGCATGCCCGCAACTCCTGCTTGCAGCCTTCCAGTGGGATCTGGTGGGCCACTGTGTGAAACAGGATGCTGGATTAGATGGGCCTTGGGCCCGATCCAGCAGGGCTGTTTTTATGTTCTTATGGACTTATAGTCATCATACTTTCTGATCAGATAACCCTGCTAACTGAGTGAGGCACCTTTTAAAGTAATAGCTATCTTACATTTAGCAGGCAGAGGGCCCCTATAAGCCCAGATGCCATCCCTCCAGTGGCTGCTACTGGTGCCTCCATTGTATTCATTCATTCATTCATTCATTCATAGGTTGTAAACCTTTAGGGAACAGAGAACCACCTTTTTCTTTTTTTCTAGGTAAACTGCTTTGAGACATTTTTCATTGAAAAATTGTATATAAATCTTCTTCTTCCTCCTCCTCCTCCTTCTCCTCCTCCTCCTCCTCCTCCTCCTCTTCCTCTTCCACCACCACCACCACCACCATGTATTACATCCATGTGTGCAAGTTCAAGATCTATGTGTGTTTTCAGTGTGATGCTAGCTGAATGGAGTATCTCCAAAGGTTTCCAAATTCCTTTCACCATGGCTCAATATCTCCATGGCTTTCCAAATTCCTCCAAATGCCATGGTCATGTCTGAATTGTACCTATGTACAATCAGGGTCCAGTGTGCACAGGTCTGGATCTGTACTTGGGCACAATTATTTACATCCTATGCTGAATGCAAGGACAGCAGGGTATTTCCTATCTGTATCTTGCTTTTCAGGGGGCTCTGTACCCAGATACACTTTAAAAATATATGTGGTACAGTCATTCACACAAAACATGTACATGTGTATAGATATCTGAATGCAGGTACAACTTAATGTCTCAGTCGGACTATGGAGAAGCGCCAGCGGTTGGCTATTGTCAGGCAGGGCAAAGGCTGAAATACCCCAATCCATATCCAAATCCAGGCTAGTCATACCCACATCTATGTTTCTCAAGCTAGTTTCCTCGATGTGAGCTGCAGATAACTGTCTGATGGGCAGCTGGGGAAAAGTCTTGCTCTGTTGCTTGGTCATGGGACCAGTATCTCAGCATTTATAGCAGAGGCTTCATACTGCTAACCATTGGCAGGAGCCAACAGTGCACCCCTCCTCACCCACCTTGTACCTGAAGAGGAGCACATGCTCATGTATCTCCAAAGCTCCAACCAGTTTCTCATATCCTCCATGATTTTTCAGACCAAAACAGTCGCCTGCTTGTATCACTTCTCACCCAAAGGATCATTGCCTGAACATCCCCTCCAGGCTGCTCATTGCTGAAGGCTTTTCGTCATCTGCTCTAGGCTATATTCCTTTACTCTGCAATAGACAGCTCCACACTCTTGTAGAAGTCAATAAGGCATTTGCTCTTTTTGCTTTAAAGACAGGGCCAGCAACCTTGCTACCAGTCAGGGTGAAATTAATGGCCTGGTGTGGGGGATGTGGTGGGATGTGGTGCCATCCTTCCCACTTGCTTACCTCTTTCCAGACAGTGTGTGCACTAGAAAAAAATTGAGGTGGGGCACAGAAGGGGCAAAGCACATATCTGGGTGGGCAAGCTGGGTCCCACAGGTTCAATTTCTGAAACAGAAATTGGGGGGAGTGGGAAACTACTTGTCTGAGGGGGTGCTTCCCCTCCTTGGCCCTCTCTCTGGAGCCACTCTTGCCAGCAGCGCCACAGTGTTGGATGTAACCCGTGGCTGATTCTGGATGGCTCTGCTATCTTCCAACTCCATCTAACACCCAAATGGCCCATTTGTGTGAATAAGCCAATATTATCCAAGGGCCAGTGGAACCCATGAAAGAGTTGTAGCCCTTAGAACCTCTCGCTGTTTGGAGAAGATAAACTGGAGTGTGCAACACACCACAGCTTCTGAGGGGTAGTCGCAGACTCTGCACTGCATGCTGCCTTTCTGTTAATGGTGGTGCATCTGAACATAGGCACAAATTGTTGTGACCAGGGATGATGGGAGTTGTCGTTAAAAAAAAAGTGGAGGGACAAGTTTGCCCACTCCTGAAGATTCTAAGCAGAGAATTCACATCCCTTCACCACCACCCTGTTCATTTCAGAACCAGACATTTCATCCCTAGCTATGCCGTGGTGGCTTCTTCTATATTTCCCCTTTCCCTTTTCAATGACTCACGGTAACAATTGCCAAGGTAACCGCAGCATCTCACTCAGAGTGGCACCGAGTGCTTTTGCAGTGCTCACATCCCCAAGTGTGGGGGTGTGTGCTGTGCCTGCGGTCCCAGTGGGATTGAAAATGGGAAAGTCATAGACCGGGTGTGTAGGCGTGGAAATTCTCATGCTGCCGACTGGCACCGGCAGAGACGGAAAGGTCAATCGCCAGCTTCCCTTTGGAGGACTCTGGCATTGCCAAGGCCACCACCTCTGCAGGAGTGAAGCTCACAGCATGGACAGGAAAGGAGTGGAAAGAATTGGATTGTGAGCCCTTTGGGGACAGGGATCCATCTTATTTATTTATTATTTCTCTGTGAAAACCGCCCTGAGCCATTTTTGTAAGGGTAGTATAGAAATCAAATGAAGAAGAAGAAGAAGAAGAAGAAGAAGAAGAAGAAGAAGAAGAAGAAGAAGAAGAAGAAGAAGAAGAAGAAGAAGAAGAAGAAGAAGAAGAAGACAGCTGAAAGCTGTCACTCTGGCAGAGTTGCGCAGGACCAGCATGATTCGCTGGCCACCTTCATCTGGGAATGTCAGAGATCCCAGAGCTTGAGTTGGATATATTTACAAGAGATGGCTACTGTTTTATGATACCTCTTCTTGCTAAATCTCTGTCTCTATGCTTTCCTTTGTGATGCCTTGGGGAAATGTTGTTAGTGTGTGAATTGCCAGGGTTGCCACTCTTCAGGGTTACGAAGGACTTTCCTCCAGGTCTCTAGAAGTTAATTCTCTGAGTGGAGGCTGGAGAGCCCGGTTTATCTGTCCCTAGCTTAGATCCAAGACCAGAGCAATCCTGCCAGCTTAGATGTCCCTGAACACTGTGTCATGTCCCGGGGTTAAATTCCGATCACAGCTCCTCACTCAGTCTGGCTGGCTTTTCCCCCTGCCCTTTCTCACCCAAGAAGGCTGAAGGTGATGAGTAATAATAAATACCTCAGAGCATGTGCAGAGTGTTTCCTTTCACCAACAATTTCTAGCTTGTTTGGGGCTCTCCTGCTTAAGTTACCTGGAGACATTGGCTACCTTTCTACAGTACGCCTGTTCTTTAGGTTGGTCGGAAGCCAGGATTGTCTTCCTAGATGACCTTTTGATTCTTCTCAAATGTAGGATTCACAAAAGAGAAAGCACAGCACAGCCCACAAGCACTTGCAAAAAAGAGGCAGAGCTTTGGGAATCAGAAGACATGGCTTCCCAACATGCTTAACTCCTAACACCTCTGCTTCAAGGAGTTTTGACCATTGTGGAGTGCTCTCAGTAGACTGATGGTTTAGAATACACTGCTGTCACATTTCCAGTTCTCTCTGCAACCATAAAATCTAAACGGCATATTTTGAAAGAGATTTAAACTTGAGATTCTCTGGTGGGGGGGAGAAGTCCTTGACCCAGAAACAAGTCCCACTTTACTCAATGGCACTTAGTCTAAGATAAGTAGGCACAGGACTGCAACCTTAGAGGTGCCACTCTTTGGGGGGGGGCAGAGCTTGTGTACCTTTAACAGGGAAGGAAAAGCTTGACAGGGAGAGATTCCCCTGTTGAATCTCTGCCTGTCATAAAGCTGTCAGAGGCACAGGATGCCTCCGGGGTGGGGATGGGGCAATCTTACATTTGTTCTAGCTTGCTTTGGCTGCATCTCTGATTAGACGCAACCAAATCTAATCCATTAGGACAGGGATTCTCAACCTTGGGTCCCCAGATGTTGTTGGACTTCAGCTCCCATCATTCCCAACCAAAGGCCGTTGGGGTTGGGGATTGTGGGAGCTGAAGTCCAATAACATCTGGGGACCCAAGGTTGAGAATCTCTGCATTAGGACATGCCAAACTATTAGGACACATCTACACACACCAGACTTAAACTACTTTAACAGTGAATTCCTTCTCACCCGGGGATGTTTGAAGGTGAGGGGTGTCGAAGGACTTCTAACAGAGAGTCCCTTTGAATTACAGTTCAAAGGATTGTTTGAGAGAAGTCCTGCTGGTTACAAACAGCATAAGTCTGTAGCAAAAGAATTAAGGTGCTGGTTTTGACCTTTCAGGAGCCTGGGATTGGAATCTCTAAAGCAGGAACTTCCCACCTTAGGTCTGCAGAGATGCTGTTGAACAACACTTCCATCATCCCTAGACACAATGGACTTTGGGCAATGTGGAGGAGAGCTGGCCTTGTGGTAGCAAGCATGGATTGCCCCCTTGCTAAGCAGGGCCCACCCTGGTTTGCAATCAAATGGGAGATGACCCGTGTGAGCACTGAAAGGTATTCCCCTTAGGGGGTGGCTTGCATGCAGAAGGTCCCAGGTTCCCTCCCTGGCATCTCCGTGATAGTGCTGGGAGAGACTCCTGCCTGATGCCTTGGAGAAGATGCTGCCAGTCTGTGTAGACAGTACTGAGCCAGATGGACCAGTGGTCTGACTCAGTATAAGGCAGTTTCCTATGTAACGTCTGGGGACCCAGGGTTGAAAACCCCTGGTTTAAATAAGCACCTCTCCTCATAGGTATCTGCCCAAGAGTTTCATTCATTTTCTGAAGCCTTTGCTCAGGTCCCTCGGCCATCTGGGCCACATTCTGCACCAGCCACAGCTTTTCAAGAGCAGGCCATGTAAAATGGATTGCAGTCATCTAATCGTGTACAAATCAAGTATGAGAAGCCATCATGAGAAGAGTGTCATTCCACAAACCATAGCATGAGCACTTCTTCCCACAGCAGGAAGAACTTTGGCCTGGCCTGGCAGGGTTGCATTTGCTCACAAGATGCTCTCCTTGATAGCAGAGAAGAACAATTCCCATCCCCACAGATAGTTCCTGGATGACAGAAGGCCCAACAAGCTTTGTTGTGGGTGATGTCGGAGAGCAAGATGCTGAAAGAGCTTCCGCTGCGCGATGGAAATCCTTCAACTTCTCTTTTCAAGCATTTCAATGGGAGCAGCTTATGCAAGCTAAAGAGGGGGATGTGATGGCGGAGGAGAGAGAGAAAAGCACCTTGCAGGTTTCATTGTCCAGACTTTGTCATCTGTCAGAAGAAAAGTGCTAAAATAGGGAAGATTGTCAGAGGAGCACACAATGCAGAACAACAACACACATACACATGATCCTCTCATTGCTCAAGTGAAAGGCACTTCCTGAAACCGCCTCCCTGCTGGGCCCTTTGAGTTCGCCTGAAAGGAGTGGGAAGTTATAGACAATGGGGACCAATTGGTTTGGGTGGAGGGAGGCTGCCGGGGAGGGGAAGAGGAGGAAGGAAATCATAAAGGACAGGCAGGCACAGAGAGGCCCTTGGCAGCTTGCAAGACCTTTCCTTGTTTGTCATCTTTCTGCCCCTCCCCTCATTTCCCTCCTCCAGGCCATTCATTGATTAGTTGTCAGGGGTTACCAGAGTGGCAGGCAGAGGCGGGCATGGGTTGCACCAAGGGTCACTCTGAGAGAGACCAAGCAACAGGGGATCCTTGCCAACAGGGCAGCAGGGCTTGGCCTTGTGACAGAGAAGCCTGGACAAGGAAGACAGGCTTCAGGCACTGCCTTCAACAACAACCTCCCCCCCTTCTTCTTCTTCTTCTTCTTCTTCTTCTTCTTCTTCTTCTTCTTCTTCTTCTTCTTCTTCTTCTTCTTCTTCTTCTTCTTCTTCACAGACCAGATCACATCATGTAGCAAAGCCTGACCCCTTCCAGTGCTTCCACATCAAGCTGGCTGTCTAGACTGACCCTCTGGCTGCCTCCTCCATCACGGTTGGTGAGTTCCCTATCACTGACTGGTCTCTGCCATGCCCCAATGCTGTGACCTTCCCCGCTTCATTCTTATCTGTTGATTTTCTTTGGAGGGCATTATCCTAGATAAACTTACCACTGCCCTCCAAAACTTTGAATATTCTAGCTTCCAGACTCACTCCTGCAAAAGTACTTTTCTTGTAGTATGTACAGCCCCAAAAGAAGCTTGACCGACAAGTGGTGCTGTTCTTATATAGCAGGGCATCTCAATTTTGGATTCCAATATGTTGTTGGACCACAACTCCCATCATCCTCAGATCAAGAACATTGCAGCTTAGGATAATGGGAGTTGTAATCCAACAACATTTTGAAGGGCGGTGTAGAAATTGAATTATTATTATTATTATTATTATTATTATTAGCAATAGCAATAGCAATAGCACTTACATTTATATACCGCTCTATAGCCGGAGCTCTCTAAGCGGTTTACAATGATTTAGCATATTGCCCCCAACATTCTGGGTACTCATTTTACCGACCTCGGAAGGATGGAAGGCTGAGTCAACCTTGAGCCCCTGGTCAGGATCGAACTTGTAACCTTCTGGTTACAAGGCGGCAGTTTTACCACTGCGCCACCAGGGGCTCATACTTTATTATTTTATGTATGTATGTATGTATTTATTTATTTATTTACACAGTCAGACAGGTGTTATTGACTGGTTTGTTTTATCCAGACATCAAGTCCTTCCCAAGGACCTGGGATGGCTGAATTTTATTGTCAATGTTGTTGCTGTTGTTATAGATATCGTCGCGGAATATAAGCTGTTCCCAGTAAAGTTGCTTTTTGTAATTGGCTGATGGTGATTTCTGTGGCCCCTATGGTGTTGAGGTGCTCTTCAAAGTCTTTTGGAACTGCACCCAGGGCACCAATTACCACTGGGATTATTTTGGTCTTTTTCTGCCACAGCCTTTCAATTTCCATTTGTAGATCTTTGTATTTGGTGGTTTTTTTCTATTTCTTTTTCTTCTATTCTGCTATCCCCTGGTATTGCTATGTCGATTATTTTCACTTGTTTTTCTTTCTTCTCGACTACAGTTATATCTGGTGTATTGTGTGGCAGATGTTTGTCTGTTTGTAGTCGGAAGTCCCATAATATTTTTACATCTTCATTTTCTTCAACTTTTTCAATTTTATGGTCCCACCAATGTTTGGCTACAGGTAGCTTGTATTTTTTGCAGATGTTCCAGTGTATCATCCCTGCTACCTTGTCATGCCTTTGTTTGTAGTCAGTCTGTGCTATTGTTTTACAACAGCTGATTAGGTGGTCCACGGTTTCATCTGCTTCTTTACAAAGGCGGCACTTGCTGTTTGTGGTGGATTTTTCGACTTTGGCTCTTATTGCATTTGTTCTTAGTGCCTGTTCTTGTGCAGCCAGTATTAAACCCTCAGTTTCTTTCTTCAAGTTGCCATTCTTAAGCCATTGCCAGGTCTTGGTGATGTCTGATTTTCCACTTCTATTGTGCAAATATTGACCATGCAGTGGCTTATTTTTCCATTTTTCTGCTCGGTTCTTGACTTGTTCTTTCTTGTAGGCCTGCTTTGTTTCATTGGTCTTGAATAGTTTCTCATTATTGAACATTTGAAGTGGATCTTCTTCACTGTCCTTGATATATTCTTCAAGGCCTCTTTTCTCCTCCTCTACTGTTTGATGGACTTGCAGCATTCCTCTTCCACCTGAGCTGCGAGGGAGGTATAGCCTATCGACATCACTGCGGGGGTGCAGAGCATGATTGATGGTCATGATTTTCCTGGTCTTACAATCCAGCGTCTCTAGCTCTGCCTGGGTCCAGTCTATTATTCCTGCAGTGTATCTGATAACAGGTATAGCCCAGGTGTTTATGGCTTATTAAGCCCAGGTGTAGCCCAGGTGTTTATGGCTTATTATCATTATTATTATTAGGATAATTCCAATTAAAAGCGGTTCTCAACCCCCTAATAATGGTAATAATAATAATAATTATTATTATTATTAGGGGGTTGAGAACCCCTTTTATTTGGAATTATGCTAGGCAGCACAATAAGCAGGACAATTATGCCAATACTGTGTTACAAAATAAAACTTTCCCTGCGTGGATTGCTAGGAATTAAGGGTGTTTGAAACTTAAAGGATGTATTGAAGGACATTCAACAAAGAGCTACGCGAATGACGGGCAGCAGCTTAGTGACAGAACACCCTATCACTACATACGCAGAGTTCATCACTACATAGATCACGATATATACACATACTCTTGACTTACAGAGAGTTCCCAGTTCAGTCCTGGCCTGTGCAGTTAACGGCATTCATGTAACAGGCCTGGGGAAAGACCACTGTTCAAGATGTTGGTTTTCTGCTGCCAGTCAGAAAAGGCAGTACTGAGCTAGATAGACCAATGGATGGATTTAGTAAGAAGCAGATTTTTATGCTCAGGTTCAGGCTTTCAAGTGAAAAGAGCAGATTTAAGACTGGCATATTATCTCTCTCTTTGGGAAGTTATCACTTGATGTTGCAAGTATCAAGTGATGACCATGCATGGATGAATGTACTCTGGAATCCTGCCTACCACCAGATCCATGAAAATGCCATGCTGAGACAGTTGCTCACAGAACCCAGAGTAAGGTTCCTACTAGTATTAGCTAGAATTGGAACGGAAATTTCCCCAAGTGGAATTCAAAAGAGCTTCCTCTCCAGGGCTCCTCCAAGAAGAAACTGAAATTGAAAGAGAAATTTAGGATTCCTCCCAAGAAGAAAGTTGAAGAATATTCTCTGATGGATTCTACACAGCATGAGGGGATCACCTGCTCCCTTGTGTTGACACTACCTCTGAATACCATTTCTTGGGGAGAAAACAGGGAAAGGCTGTTGCATTAATGGTCTACTTAGGGGTTTCCCAGAAGCATCTAGTTAGATTGACTGATTCCTGGCCTGATCCAGCAATGGTCTTCTGTCCTCACTTCAACCCTTCCCCTGTGTCTTCTTCCTGGCCACTTATGAAGACCCCAAAGCCAATCAGGCACAGGCCCAGTTTGGATGTGGCATGTGGGTGAAGCACATGCTAAGGGCCAATTCAGATGTTCCACCCCCTCACATGAGTAGATGGAGTACCAGGTGGGGGGACATGTGTGCCTTCATTTTTAATCACATGGTGAATGGGGCCAGAGGAAGGTGTTGTCCAAACTGGCCCATATACATCTATACGCTATATACTGGGGCTCTGCTAAGGCATATTTCCAGCTGAATACTCTGCACCAGCCCTCCCAGCACTTCCAAAGCACACCTCCCACCACAATCCATGTGCTGGGGTAGTACAAGGCTCTGCTTCCCATAAAGATAACCCCCCTGCACCAAAAGTATACAGTACTGCAAAGAGACACCCCACCCACAGTTTTACGAAAACTTTAGGGAGTAATAAAAATGAGAGAGGGAAGTTTTGTCGTTTTGTGGAGACACTCAGAAAATTGGCCAACACCCCCCCCCCCAAACCCCACCAAAAAACCTGTGTGAGTGGTTTATGGGCAGCAGTGAGACAAGGCTTTCCTTCCTTCCTTCCTTCCTTCCTTCCTTCCAAGCTGAAAATGCTGCTTCATCTGTGGGCAACAGGAACAGCAACACTTCAAGCACAACACATTGTCCCCTATCATTTTCCTCCAGAATACACCAAGGACTCAATGCATTCTGGGGAAAGTATGGCAGGTGGCAGTGACCATAAAGACAAATAGCTCTTGAAGTGCTTCTGCTGATGGCACTGAATTCAGAGATGGTGGTGTTTTCAGGAAAGGAAGGAAGGAAGGTGCCATCTTGCTACAGGCAGCAAGTTGCAAATCCTGAAAAATGTGTGATTCCTCCATGGGTGCACCCACAAAAATGTGCAGTTTTTGAATTCCCTCCTTGACCCTGAAAGAGATCAAAAGTGCTGAGACAAAAAAGTTTCATCTCAACACAAAAAATCCCTGACACATTTCAGACTACTGGTTTCCACCTTTAAAGCCTCAAGTGGTTAGGGACCAGGATACCTCAGGGATGTCCTCCCCCCCCCCCACAAACCTGATCACGTATTAAGATCTTCACCAAAGGCACTTCCGAGGGTCCCACTGCCATCTGAGATGAGGACTGAATGCCTGGTTATATATTCTGGTTAAATGCTGGTTAACTGGAGCGGTTTGTCCAGGATTGCCCTGAAATTCAGGATTTAGACAATCGGCTCTGCTGGGCTCATTAATCCTGATTCAATTTTTCACAGGATCCTTGTGACTGTGTGAACCCAGTCACACAAAAATAGGGTCAGCAATTTCCCAGGGACAGGTGCTATAAAACAGAGAATGTCCATGGTAAGTAGTGACTGTTGCAGCATATGCCACCTTGGTACCTGTGGAGTGATGGAATGACACCTGTGGAGAATCCCCCCACCCCCCGCTGTATAATTCTGCCAGCAATTCAGCCTTTCTCTAGCAACTCAGCCAGCCGGAATCTCCAATCACTAAGAGAATTGCATCAGTCTACATTTTTTCTGCTCAGGTTGTTTTATCCTGGGCCTCCAGTGGGAGAACGTATTATCTTTATCTCTTCGTGGAGCACCTGACGGGAAGGAAAAGCTGTTGAAATTAAATGAGACTAAAATAAGCGCCAATTGGAAATAGTAAGTACTCCTTGTTCCTGATTTTAATACATTGAAAATATCTCACTCCTGTCACCCCAAAAGAGCACCCAGGGCTGTTGGAAATAGCATAATTTGCCAGAAATATAAAGTTAACATCCATGAGGGGAATAACAGTTCAAAGGATAAGGACAGCTTTTGACATGGATTGAAATGTCTGGTTTGCAAATAGATTAGATTAGCCTTTCCAGTGGTGAGGTATTCCATTTCCTGCTGCTATGATTTCACCTGTCGTATTTTGTTTCCTCCCCCTCAAAGTTTCTGTTAGTCTGCAAGTCTACAAAAGGTCTCCAAGTCACTCCCCAAAAGCCACTTTTGGGTCTGGATGGCAGGATGGACGATCAACCACAAATAGCCCATGGCGCCCAATGGTTGCAGGCATGGATCCTGTGAAAGAGATCAGCAAACCTTTGGTCCAAAGGATGGTCTGAAGGTACCTGATGCAGATATACTTTTGAAGCTAAGCAGACCTGACATTAAAAACTGCCTAGTGGATGACCAACCTGCACCCATAGGTCAGGCACTCTGAGCTAATCGGCAGTACAGATAATGCATATGTAAAAGCTGTACCACATCCATAATACTCCCCCTGCCAATTTGTGTACCATCCTAAACCTCTGCTTCTGGGTGGTTTACAACTTCATTGATTGATTGATTGAGTGAGTGAGTGTCCTCAAGTTGGTGTGGACTCTTTGCGACCACATAGAGAGGTTCTCTCCAGGTTGATCTGTCTTCCACTTGGCCTTTAAGGTCTCTCAGTGGTGCATTCATTGTTGTCATAATCATGTCCATCCACCTTGCTGCTAGTCGTCCTCTTCTTCAACTTTCCCCTGCATTATGGACTTCTCAAGGGAGCTGGGTCTTCGCATAATGTGTCTGAAGTATGATAGTTTGAGCCTGTTCATTTGTGCCTTGAGTGAGAATTCTGAATTGATTTGCTCTATGATCCATTGGTTTGTTTTCCTGGCTGTCCATGGTATCCTCAAAAGTCTTCTTCAGCACCAACGTTCAAAAGTGTCAATGCTTTTTCTATCTTACTTCTTCGAAGTCCAGCTTTCGCATCCATAGAGTGTCACGGGGAAAACCATTGTCTGAACAATTCTAATCTTTGTAGGTATAGACACATCACAGCATCTGAATATCCTTTCCAAGACCTTCATTGCAACCCTACCAAGTGGTAGTCTGAGGCATATTTCTTGACTGCTGGATCCTTTACTGTTGATGGTCGATCCTACAAGGCAGAAACTATCCACTACTTCAATGTCTTCATTATCAGTTCTGAGGCTAGTTGCTGTACCCCTTATCATTAGTTTAGTCTTCTTTACATTTAGTCATAGCCCCATTTTCTCACTGTGCTCCTTCACTTTCATTACTAGAGCTTGCAGATCATCTGCATTCTCAGCTTGTGTTGTCATCAGCGTAGCGCACATTATTGATATTTCTTCCTCCAACTTTAAAACCACACTCATCTTCTTCCAATCCAACTTCTCAGCTTTACAACTTTACAACAACATAAAACAGATTAAAAATAAAAACCTTAGAACAATTAAAAACTAGTTTAAAAGCTTGGGTGGGGAAAAAAAAGGATTTGGAGACTTTGAAAAAGTTTTCAGAGATGGGGAGGCTCTTATTTCAGCAGGGAGTGCATTGCAGAGTCTGGGGCAACAACAGAGATGGCCCGTCCCTGCGTAGCCACCAGATGAGCTACTTACAGTGATGCTTCTGGTTCTTCTTAAGTGGGATTTGATACAAACAACAGGGCTCTCTTTCAGTGTAAGGAGAGACCAAATTCCTAACACTGGATCAGACCAAAAAGGGTCAGACCAAAAGCCCATTTAACCCAGGATCCTGCTTCCACAGTGGCCTGGCCAACCTGTTGCCTCTGAGGATCCCACAAGCTGGGCTTGAAAGCAAGAGTCCTTTCCCCCTGTTGTTTGCCATACAGCAACTTCTCTTCCGTGGTATGCTGCCTATGAATATGGAGGTTCCATTCATTGTTGGGGTCTAGTAGTCATTGATAGGCCAGATCCTTTCCACTGGTGTCTCCCACGGCCCCTATGCGGCAGGTTTTTTATTGGGCTGTTAAGACATCTTATTAGCAAGAAATTTGGGCTTAGCTGAGTTCTCCGTCTGGCTCTCTGTGTTTCATTTGTGGGTTATTTTTGCTGCTATTATTTGGTAGTCCATTCGATCATTTAATCATTTTGTTTAATCATGTTTTGGTTATTTAATAATGTTTTATTATTATTATTTTATTCTGTTTTTAAACTGTAAACTATTGTGAATATCCTGTTGGGGAAAAATAGGTCTAGAATATATATATATATATATATATATATATATATATATATATATATATATCCCTCTTTATCTATGTATCTATGTATCTAATCTCCTTTTAAGGCCAGTGGCTGTCACTATGTCTTGTAACACTGAGTTCCACATCTGAATTCTATGTTTTGGTAAGAAGTACATTCAGCTGGCTCTTGGGCTCCAAGAAGTCTTACCAGTGGACTTGTCTCACAGAGAGTCATGTGTATGTGTAGACCTAAGGTGAGCCATACCAGCAGCACCAATATACTATAATTGTCTCCTTTTAAAACAAACCAACAAATAAATAAGAGCATGAGAGAGAAGGAGAAAACCAAATCAAGAGAGAGTGATGGACACAAAGGACCTGTTCAAATGTACAGGCAAACTGGAGGTCCCTTCACCTCTGGTTTCCCAAGCCACATGCCCAAACTGGGGGAAATGGCGTTTATGGGGGGAAGGGACCTGTGGTTTCTCTCCCCAAACTCCACTCTGAACCTTCAGTCAGAGTGGTATTTCACCATCGCAAACTCCATTACTGTGGTGGAAGCATCACATACAAATGCTGGCACAACATTTGTTGTGCCAGCCTGATGGAACCGGAGTTGAGGGAGGAAGCTCCTCCCTCACTCTGGCCTGATTGGCTGTGTGGGCTGTCCTTCTGTCAAGAAGGAAGCCTGCACAGCCAGCTCTCCCGCCTCTCTGCGGTCTCGTTGACAGCAGAGAGGCAGCTCTCCCCAATATCCGAACGCAGGCGAGAGAGGGACACGGAACTACAGGTCCATTGGACTCATGGTTCCAAGTTATATATGAACCAGACCATAGAGTAAGGCTGTGCAGTTGTGTCGATCCGACAGGAATGTCGGACCTGACATGTCCTCTGCCATGCATTATTGGAATTAGTTCCACAATGACAGGAAGGACTCTTGAAAGCTGGAACTCTCATGACATTCCCTTCCATCATTGTCGGACTCTGGCTGCATCCACTAAAAGAACCAATTCCCAGAATTCACTGAGCTGGCTGGGGTCCTAAGAAGCTTAAACTTGGGCAGGGGGGGGGGAGAGAGTAGCCTTCAAAACATAAGTCATGAGAAGAGGTAAGTGGCCACGCAGCTGGCTCCAAAAGAGGACATCACAATGCTGTCTGCTGCACCCAGGTCTGAGTAAGTGTCCAGCAGCATTTTGAAGAAATGTTGGTTCTGATCTGATCTAACCCCATCTGGGCAGTCCTGGGGAGCACCTCAGCAATCCTGCCAATTTCTCTGTCAGGTTGGATTGGATCCAACAGTTTTTGCCATGCCTGGGCCCAGAGGTGCACCTAGGTAATACTTGAGCCGTCCCTCTATTCTTATCCCACATATTTATTTCCTCACTAGTGTTCCCTCTAACAGGGATTCCCAGATGTTGTTGACTACAGCTCCCAGAATCCCCAAGCAAAAGCCATTGCAGCTGGGGATTCTGGGAGTTGTAGCCAACAACATCTGGGAATCCCTGTTAGAGGGAACACTGTTCCCCACTCCCCCCTCTATCTCTAAAGCACCCAGCACAGGTCAGAATCACACTTGGCCACCTGGTGCAGTTTCTACCAGCAGCAACCACACCACCCAGGACAGACTAGAGAGGATCTGGGGGTTCCCAGTGTTGGAAGTTAAGGACTTTGCGCTGTCTCGTCTCAGACAGTGGAGGACAGACTAGTGAGTCAGAGGGCTAGAGGGTCAAGACATTGGCCATCCCTTCTCCACTGCTCTGATGCTATCCCTTTGAAATGTAGATTGCTAATCTCAGGGACTAACATCCTTCCTCTCCTCTCTTCTCTACCTGTCCTTCTACCTTGCAACATGGCAAGCCCCTCTCTCTGCACCATGTGTGCAGAGAAGATGCAGAATCCATCTGCATCCAGCTAGATAGATAGATTAGAGATCCTAACTCCTCACTTTCCTATCTAGAATGGAGTTCCTTAATAAATGCCTTATATATTGATTTGAAACTATGAATTGGCTCCAAGTCACTTTACTCTCAGCATACACGCATGCCTAACTAAATCCACTGTGTTGTGCCTCTGTGCACTCTGCTATAATGAGAAAGGGATTCTCTCACCACAGAGAATTTCCAACACCCAGGGGGTGTGGAGGCCCTGGACTTTGGCCTTCAAGTCCAGGGGTAAGAGCGCCACTGTATGGGCCTAATGTACAGTGTAAAATCCAATGAAAATCCAGTTTGCAGTTTTGTCTTATAGGTGGGTCTTGTTTCTTTTACAGCTGTTGGCCAAGAAAGTTCAATGGGGAGGACAAGTCTTTAGAAATAAAGCAATGCAATTCAGCCCCCTAGCATTGGTAAACAAGCCAGTGGAGGCTGGGAGTGGAGGTGAGGTACAAAATGCATGCTTCTGAATTATACTGCGCATTTAAGCAAAATCCTAATTACAGCTCTAAAACCAAATTGATTATTAAATTACAAAATAATACTGAGTAAAATCAAATTTGAGTTTTCAGCAGCATGGTTCCTATAGAAATTAAATGGAAAGTGTGTGACTTCAATTTACATTTTTTTCCATTTAAAAGTCTAAAGGGGGGGGGGGGTTAATTTAGGTCAAAATGAAAGTTGCCCTTGGCAACGACTTAGTTCCCCTGACACACAGACACACTCTCTCTCTCTCTCCTTTGTTGATCGACAGGGTTGAAGTATTCTCCCACTCACATTCTCCAAGAAGTTAGTAGAAAGTTGTCATGGATGAAAGGAGTTAGTATCAGTCCAATAATAAATGTGCACCAACAGTTGGCATTAACAGAACTGTACACATTTCCCAGTCAATGAAGATTGTGAATAGATTAGAGACCTGTAGATTCTTACCCTGGTTATAAGGATATAAGAAAAGCCTGTTGGATCAGACCAAAGAGTTCTCTTTGTCCAGTATCCTATTTCCTACAGATGCATGTCAGAAGCTGACAAGTAGGAAACATCACCCTCTCCCACCCTAACCCTAACCTAACCCCAGCAACTGGTATTCAAGATATACTGCCTCTGACCCCAGAGGCTCCACAGGAATGTAGGGAGCTGTTTTATAGCATTGGTCCATCTAGCTCAATATTGGCTGGCAGTGGCTCTCCAGGGTTCCAGGCAGGAGTCTTTCTCAGTCCTACCTAGACATGCCAGGGATTAAACTTGGGATCTTCTAAGCTACAGCATACCTGCTCATAGCCATCCTACAAAACATGGATTGATAGAATGATCCTCCATAAATTGGTCCAATTCCCCTTTATAGTTCCCTCAGCTAGTGGCCATCCCCACATCTTGTGGCAGCAAATACCGCAGATTCATTATGCACTATGTGAAGAAGGACCTTCCTATTGTCTTTTCTGAATCTTCTGCCCATCAGTTTCACTGGATTAATCCTCCTTCTAGGGTTGTGAGGGAGGGCGAAAAAAATTCCCTCTAGCTATTTTCTCCCCACACACTGCATAATTTTATGAGCCTCAATCATGTCTTCTCCTCCATCTCCCCCCTCCTGCCACCAACAACAAATACTTATATGCCACTTTTCAACAAAGGTTTCCAAAGTGGTTTACATAGAGAAATAATGAATAAATAAGTAAGATGGTGTCCTGTCCCCAAAGGGCTCATAATCTAAAAAGAAACATAAGAAAGACACCAGCAACCATCACTGGAGGTACTGTGATAGTGGTGGATAGGGCCAGTTACTCTCCCCCTGCTAAATAAAGAGAATCACCACGTTAAAAGGTGCCTCTTTGCCAAGTTAGCAGGGGACTAAGCTGACGGGATCTGAGCTGTCAGTGACTCTCCAGGAGAGGGCCAGTTACTCTCCCCCTGCTAAATAAAGAGAATCAGCATGTTTAAAATGTGCCTCTCTCTTTGCCCAGTTATCAGTCACCCCTCCCTCTAAAGAGTTAACTGGAAGTGAACCCTGTCCTGACTGACAGGCTGGTGAACTCTAGGGCTCAGCCAATCAGCGCACAAGGTGGGTGGGACCTAGAGAGCTGTTGGCAGGAAGAAGAGAGTTTCTTCATTAGAAGAAACTAATCTTCTAATGTTTCTTCATTTTTCTTTAGTTGTTTCTTCAGTTTCTTCATTAGAAGAAACTGGCTGGAGGTGCAGAGGAACACATGTGGTCATGAGGAATGGCTGCAGAAAAACGTCTCTGCAGGTCCTGGGAAGCTAGGAGGGCAGGAAGCTTGAGTTCCCAACCAGAATTTGGTGAATTCAAGTAAAAGGAAGCCAGGGCTTTGGCTTCGAGAAGTCAGTCTAGGAGAAAGTTAATTTAACCAGAATTTGCATTAGACATTTGGCTTCTTTTGTCTGTGTTTTGTATATCTCTGGTACTGTTCTATGATTGTTTATCTGTAAGCTTTTAAGTGTGCTTTTGCATGTTCTTACATTGCAATGAGGTAACCATGATTTTTAAAGTGTGTCGCCCCAACATCATCTAGGATACCATTTGAAGTATTCTTGTAACCTAATCTTAACTGTATATAAAAGCTGAAAAAGCGTCAGATGGAAGCAGTCTTTAGTACTGGAAATAAAACTATTTTTCTTTTTCTTCTTTGCATTTTACAAGCCTCTCTGGGTACATTTTAACTCAGGAAGCAGGGGCGGGGGGTTGGTTTTTTCCTCTGGTGCAAGATGCATCCCAAGGAGAGCTTGGCCAAATTAAGAATTAGACTCCACGTACAGGCTACAGGCCAGAGAGGGTAATTGAAACTAGGCACTTGCTTGTTAGCATGGAGGAAAAGATGAACAGAAAACTTTGATCACTCCACTTCCTGATCAGAGCAGCCTGTAGGAGCAATCTAGTGGCAGCATTTAGAACCTACCAAAAATTACAGGAAAGGTTTAGGAGAATCCTTGCCAGAAAGCTTAGCGGGGATGATTCAGCATTTTTCTTCCCCACACGTGAGCTTGCTCTGAGACAAAAGCTTTAATCTGCTACAGGGGGCAACATTTGTAAACCTTTTTTGCAGAAGTATTCCAATCCATGATTATGGCTGCCTTCTTCTTCCCCATCTTTACAGTGTCCTTTTTGAGATGTGGCAACCAGAGCTGTACACAGGATGCCCAATGAAGCCACACCATGTGGTCACGTTGTAGCTTCCCCCCCAATTCTGCTCCCAGCAGCCAGCAGCACTTTAACCTCCAAACCAAGGGTCCTGTCAGCCATTGTGGCTGGCAATGATGGGAGTTGTAGCCCAATATCTGTGACCCCAAGGTTGAGAACCCTTGCTTTACACAAAGAACCCCATGTGGACTTTTCTGTTCTGGCCTTGCTGGATAAGTGTTGCTATTGTACAAGATGTTGAACAGGTTGACGTTTTTAATGTATACCTTAGATTTTTCAGTTCTATCATTCCCACTTCACTGGAAACCCAATGAACTGTGTTTCAGAGAGGGGGCAGAATATGGATTTCTAACAGCATTTGAATACTTGCATTAAATTACCATTCCCTGGGATCTTTATGGGAAACCATAACTCTTAAATTGGTGTAATACTGATATATGTTTGCAGTGTTAATATAGCATTACTCATGTGCATGAGACATCAAACACCCCCTAAGAAATTTCTCATTGATATGTGGCTTCCCTTGAAAGTTCTCAAAAGATTTAAAAGCCTAAGGAGAAGCCCCCAAATCCCCTCAAATCCCAGTGGCTATAATGCAGTCAAAACCTGGGATAGGCAAAACTGACCTGATATATTTTACCAGTCGTATTGGAATCCTACTGGCTTTTCTCAAAATTATTTCTCTTTTGTTTCAGGAGGAGCCTCCACTTTTACTTCAATTTTTGCTCTAACCTGAGGTGAGCATTGTTGCTAAATTCTGAGCCCTGATGCTTGACATATTTTCCATTAGATTCCAGACTCAGTAGCAAAGTTGTGCCCGGCTGTACCACACAAGATGGCAAATATGGGCCCATGTTATCAAATCCTCCAGTACTGTATATAAAAACATCCACTGCAGATAAAAAGGAAGCACATCAGGTTAAAAGGAAAGTGAGCTGTAGAACCACACTTATTTCTAAATGTGCTGGGTTGCAGAAATTGAGCAAAAATGTCTTTACTATTCATGATTTTCCCTCCAATGAACAATAATGGAGAAATGGTGAAGGCAAGAAATATTCTGCCTTCATCTTTGAAGTGTTGAGGTGGGTGAAAATAGAGCTGTGGGCTCTTCCCATCATGTCTAGGTAGATGTCCAGGGATGTGTCTGAAAATACTATTTTGCACCTCCTCAGCATTTCAGTGTCTGGTGAGGAAGGCTGTCTGAAGTTTAGAGGTCATCTGATATCGTTGAGAAGGGAATGAAGAGAACTGTACAAAGCTGAGCTTCTTGATTAAAGCCGGGGGGGTCCCCTATATCCTTGTGAACAAGAAATCAATAGAAGTAAAACACTCAGAGGGGGTTCTGGAGAGGGCTGCTGGGGATGGGAAAGAACAAGACACACAGAAGAGGGAACTTTGGGTGTTTGCTCTTGGCTTGAAAATATACACATTATCACAGAGCAAAGGTTTAGTAAAAGGCTTTGTAGAATGAACCTGGCAGGTGGTTCCAACTGCCATGATCACAGCATCCTCTCTCACGAAAAACTGCTCTAGTCTTGTGGGAACAGTTCTCAGCACTGTGTAGATTAGTAAAGCATAATAGAAATCAATGGACTTCCCTGCACGTTGGGGATCTGCTATGTAGGTCCCAGTCTTGTTCAGGTCTGAGCCAAAATGACTCACAATTTTTAATGAACATTTTCAACAGCGGCAAAAAGCAAATTCCTTTGGGGTGACCAAATGGCTTTGCTTTTTGAGACTGTTGAAAATGCTCCTTGAATACACGTTGGCTCAAGTGATGAAGTTGTCACTCCCCGTTGCGCTCATTTGTTCTCAGTGACTTCATCACATACATAGCTACAGCTGACTAGCTGTGGTTTTTACAGCTGATTGTGAACAATGGGAGAAGCAATGGCCTACAAGAAGACACTGTTTATAGCAACAGACCCTCCATCTTCACAAGCTGTGCTGGCGGGATTTGAAGGGGTGTGGAAGCAGCGACCTTGCTTGCCACTTACAGAGGCAGCTCAATGCACAGTAAGAAAGCCTATATTGCCATGCAGGTTAGGGATGTGCGGACAGGTTCGATTCTGCACCTGTTCAACTTGAACTAGTTAAAATTGATGGTTTTATATCGGAACACACACACACGGCCTGTTTAGGGGTTTCTAAGTAAAAAAAAAGTTAATGTACTCACTGCCTCTGGGGGGCACAGCCATGGTCATGGGGGGTGTCTCTGGAGGTTCCCCCTTCCCTTGTGGCCTCCATTTATGCCCAAATTGACCAGTTCAGGCAGTCTCCGGCCTATTCTGTGCCTGTCCTCCATTGCGGTAGCCATTTTGGAGGCTGCACAACATGCCCAGTTGGCCGCTACATGGCCGGGTCATGACTGAATGGCAATTTGGGCAGAAACCAGGTGATTTAGGCATAAATGGAAGCTGGAAGGGGCAAGGGGGGGGAACTACTACTCCCCCACGACTGCGGCAGTGCCTCCAAGAGGGGGTGAGTAAATGTTAAAAAACCCATTTAAAAAAACACGAATCCCCCCTTGAACCAAACTGGGGGGGGGCTCAGGGGGGCCAAAACTGAACATGCCCAGTCTGGTTCAAGTCCGGTCTGGACTCGAACTGAACTGGGCAACCCGGTTTTGTGCAGAACCCTAATGGAGGTATTTATAACTACATGTGGGTATCTTGAAGTCAGAGGAGGCAACAGTCTTGTATTTCTCTCCAAAAGAAGATATCAAGCAAGGAAATGAATGAATGAATAAATCAACAAGACAACAAAAGGGAAAGGAGAAGCTATGTTTTTTAGGGCTAGTAATTTTCTAGGGTTTTGGATTTCGGATTGGCTGGAAGTATGTGTTTTTGACAGAGCAAGAGCAGTTAGTTGAGTGGGGGATTAATTCCTAGTGAGTGACTCAGCTTGTGGGAGGGGTCACATTCCTGAGGAGAGTCAGATTGCCAGCAGATCTTGAAGACCAGGTTTAAACCAGAGGAACTTTGCTCCCAGGAAATTTGTGAGCAGGAGTTTGCAAACAGATTTTGAAGGAGTTTTGCACGAATTTAGCAGGTGATTGGTGAGGAACTCTGTGGGAATGCATACAAGCAGTCCCCTCTCATCAATGAAGATACACACAGCACAAGGATAAGGTGAGTACTACTCGGCTTTTGCAATTTTCCTGAAGGAAAATGCTTAAAACCTTTTATTAGCTGTTAACTGCACCCAATACATAGCTTCAAGTGAAAAATCCCTTTATATTCTAAATAGCCAATCAAACCAGTTATAAAGGTAGAATGCCAGCAGGGATGGGGGTGCTTTCCAGTGTATTGCACGGAG
Source organism: Hemicordylus capensis (assembly GCF_027244095.1). Classification (NCBI taxonomy): domain Eukaryota; kingdom Metazoa; phylum Chordata; class Lepidosauria; order Squamata; family Cordylidae; genus Hemicordylus; species Hemicordylus capensis. The sequence goes on along the minus strand of NC_069660.1, from coordinate 316,309,109 downwards.
CTTTGCATATATAACTATCTGCCTAAGGGGCAGAAGTCCTAGGAGCGTGCTCAGTGCAAAGAGCTCCTGGCTCTCAGGGAACAAGCTGGGGCTTTTCTCTGTTGCTGCCCCTACACTGCCTCCTCCCTTTCAGCCTTTAAAACTTTATTTAAGACATTTCTTTTCTGCCAGGCATTTGCCCTTTAAATTCTTTTTAAAAAAATAAATAAATGTGGATGCTGTTCTTGACTTGTACACCGCCCTGGGTCTGCTGGATTGGGTGGTATGTTAAATCTTTTCATGAATAAATAATAAAATAGATAGAGGCATCCCACTCACAGGTGGCAGGTGCTTCTGCTGTCATGTAGAATGAGGTTCTCAGGGAAGGAGGACATCAGGCTGAGAAAGTGGGAAACACTCCCTTAGCAGGGATCCCTTTCTTGGTTGATACTTCCATATCCTCTCGCACAGAGGATGCACCTCCAGGAGTTGAGGGCCCTCCAAGTAGTTGGTGATTCAGTTAGGGGCATAGTTCCACTTGTAGACCGCACAGTGAATTGCCTGCCTGGTGCGAAGCTTGCAGGCATCACACTGCATCTAGATAGGCACTGCAGTGCTAGGGAGGAGTCAGCTGTCGTGGTGCACGTTGGCACCAACAATGTTGGGAAATGTGGTCAGCAGTTCCTGGGAGCCAAATCTAGGCTCCTAGGTAGCATACTGAAGTCCAGGACCCCCCAGGATAGCATTCTCTGAAGTGTTTCCTGTTCCACGTGCAGGGCCTGCAAGACAGATGGAACTGAGCGGTCTCAATGCATGGATGAGACGGTGGTGCCAGGAAGAGGGGTTTAGATTCGTTAGGCACTGGGATACATTTTGGGACAAGAGAAGCCTGTATGCAAGGGATGGGCTCCATTTGAAGCAAGATGGAACCGGACTGCTGGCGCTTAAATTCAAAAGTTCGCAGAACAGTTTTTAAAATCACACCTGGGGGATTGCTGACAGGAACTGGGTGGTGTCTGATTTGGCAAGTAAAATCCCCTAAGGTATGAGGGTGCACATGTTTTGTATAAACCAGGAGGGGAAAGAGAAGAGCCAGGAGTTGGGCAGAAGGAAACACATGACAGCTCGCCAAAAAGGTCAAACGACGGTAAGGGCAATAGCACATATCAACATCAGGTGAGGGACTCGATGTATAGTTGTCTATATTCCAATGGCAGAAGTCTCTGAGCGAAGATGGGCAAACTGGAGTCCTTGGTTACTAACGAAAACATAGATATAGTGGGTGTAATGGAAACCTGGTGGAATGGTGAGAACCAGTGGAGCAATCTTATTCCTGGATTTGAACTCTACAGAAGGAGCAGGGAGGGGAGGGTGGGCAGAGGACTAGCACTGTATATTAAAGAAGGGATAGATTCCAACAAGCTAGAAAATCTAGGTGGACCGGAGTCCTCCACAGAATCATTATGGCTGACAATACAAGAACTGAAAGGAAATGTGTTGCTAGGGAAATGCCTCCAGATCAAAGCACTGAGAGTGACCTGCAGTTCGAGAAGCAAATAAGAGAGGCATCAAAGAGAGACAGGGAAGTAATAATGGGTGATTTCAACTATCAGCACATAGACTGGGTAAATTCACATTCAGGTAATGAAAGAGAGGCCAGATTTCTAGACATGCTAAATGACTGTCCCTTAGAACAGTTAGTCCAACCTGAGAAATGGTGACCTTGGACTTAATCCTGAGTGTTGACCAGGACCTGGTACAAGATGTCAGAGTTGCAGAACCATTGGGTAGCAGTGACCATAGTGTGATCAAATTCAGCATATATGCGAGTGGAGAATTATCAAGGAAGTCCAAAGCAGATGTGGACTTCAGAAGTGGAAACTTCTCAAAAATGAGGGGACTGGTAAAAAGGAAGTTGAAAGGGAAAGTCAGGAGAGTCAAATCACTCCAGAAAGCATAGAACTTATTTAAAACCACAATACTAGAAGCTCAGTTTGAATGTATACCAAGAAGGAGGAAAGGTATCACCAAGTTCAGGAGGAGGTCAGCATGGCTAAGAAGAAGAGTCAGGGAAGCTATAAAAGGGAGGAAGACTTCCTTCAGAAAATGGAAGTCCTGACCAAATGAAGAGATCTGGCAAAAGAAATGCAAGGAGACCATAAAGGGATGCAAAAAAGAGAGTTTGAGGAGCATATAGCTAGAAGTGTCAAGGGAGATAACAAAAACTTCGTTAACTATATTAGAAGTAGAAAACCTGCCAGGGAAGCAGTTGACCCCTTAGATGATGAGGATGTGAAAGGGATTGTTAAGGAGGATAAGGAGACTGAAGAGAAACTGAATGAGTTCTTTGCATCTGTCTTCATGGCGGAGGATACTGACCATACACTCATTCCTGAATTGAGCTTCTCTAGAGGCTGAAGAACTGGGCCAATTGGAGGTGACAACAGAACATGTTCTAAGCTGTCTTGAAAAACTAAGAAATTAACAAATCCTGAAGATGATAGCATCCATCCAAGAGTTCTGAAGAAACTCAAATGTGAAATTGCGAGCCTCCTTGCAAATATATGTAACTTGTGCCTATGATCAGGCTCTATACCAGAGGACTGGAAAGTAGCCAATGTAACTCCAATTTTCAAAAAGGGATCCAGGAAATTACAGGCCGGTTGGCATAACTCCTGTGCCGGGTAAATTGGTGGAAAACATACTTAAGGACAAAATTGTTAAAATATAGAAGAAAAGGCCTTGCTAAAGGAGAACCAGCATGGCTTTTACAAGAACAGATCTTGCCTCACTTTTGGAGTTCTTTGAGAGTGTCAACAGGCATGTGCATAAAGGTGATCTGGCTGACATCGTGTACTTGAACTTCCAAAATGCTTTTGACAAAGTTCCACACCAAAGGCTCTTGAGTAAACTTAGCAGTCATGGGATAAGGGAGCAGGTTCATGTGTGGATTGGTAACTGGTTGAAGGTCAGGATACAGAGGGTAGGTATAAATGGACAGTTTTCAAAATGAAGGGAAGTAGGAAGTGGGGTTCCCCAGGGATTGGTACTGGGACCAGTGATCTTTAATTTTTTCATAAATGATCTAGAAGTTGGGGTAACCAGCAAAGTGGCTAAATCTGCAGATGACAATAAACTAATTAGGGTAGTGAAATCCAGAACAGATTGTGAGGAGCTCCAGAAAGATCTCTTCAAATGGGGGAGAGGAAGACAAAATGGTAAGTGTGGTTCAATGTAAGCAAGTGTGAAATGATGCATATTGGGGCAAACCTCCCCCCACCCTCCCGCCCAGCTTCATATATATGCTGATGGGATCTGAGCTGTCAGTGACTGACCAGGAGAGAAATCTTGGAGTCATGGTGGACACAACTCATTGAAAGGGTCAACTGAGTGCTCACCAGCTGTGAAAAAGGCCAGTTCCATGCTAGGGATCATTAGGAAAGGGACTGGAAATAAAAATGATATTATTATAATGCCCTTGTATAAATCTATGATACAGCCACGTCTGGAGTACTGCATACAGTTTTGGTCATCTTTTTTAAAGAAGGATATTGTAGAATTGGAAAAAGTTCAGAAGAGGGCAACCAAGATGATCAAAGGCCTGGAGGACCTTCCTTATGAGGCTGGGCTACAGCATCTGGGGCTCTTTACTTTGGAAAGGAGGTGATTAAGGGGAGACATGATTGAGATGTATAAAATTATGCATGGAATGGAGAGGATCGACAGAGAGAAATTTTTCTCCCTCTCTCACAACACTAGAACCGGGTCACCCCGTTAAACTGAAGGTTGGGAAATTTAGGACCAACAAAGAGTAAGTACTTTTTCACACAGCATTTAATTAATTTATGGAACTGTTTGCCATGTGATTTGGTGATGGCCACCAGCTTGGATGGCTTTAAAAGGGGATTAGACAAATTCATGGAGGACAGGTCTATCAATGGCTACTAGTCTGGTGGCTGTGGGCCACCTCCAGCCTTAAAGGTGGGATGTCTTTGAATACCAGTTGCAGGGGAGCAACAGCAAGAGAGAGGGCATGCCTTCACCTCTTGCCATTAGGATACCCAGAGGCATCTTGTGGGCCACTGTGTGAAACAGGATGCTGGCCTAGATAGACCATGGGTCTGATCCAGCAAGGCTGTTTTTAATTAATTAATTAATTAATTAATTAATTAATATACCACCTTACTCTAAAGGCTCTAGATAGTTTACAAAAATAATGTTCGTATGGAATATAACACTGAAAATAATTAAATATTTATTTGTATTTATAAATAGTTAAATTAACTATAAATGATTAATAATATATTGTTCAATAATAAATAAATAGCATTTTTCACTACATGATTCTAATTGTGTGGGGCTCTGGCATGTGGTTAATGCAGGGAGAGATAAAAAAAGAGCACCCAGAGCAAGATTGTTTTCAAAGAAGCAGTATCCTTTGTTAGACATATCATTATAGCAAATCTAAGACTTTTTCTGGAGAAATTTCTACCACACTGAAATTTTTAACCTTCTGCTAGCCAGTATGCTAACCCAGGGGTTCTCAAACTTGGGTTCCTGGGTGTTGTGGGACTACAGACAGAAAGGCTGTGGATGATGGGCATTGTAGTTCCACAATATCTGAGTACCCAAGTTTGAGAGCCCCTGTGCTAAGTCAAGGCAAACACATTCAAACAGCCACAACAGCTTTTTTTGCTGTTGAGAATAATTTCAGGTATATCTTGTTGGCTACAGTCCTCCTAAGTGCCCTTATGTGAAATAAGTTCCAATAAAATCAAATGCAGCTGGAGATCTCAGAATGCAAACTCACCTGGCAATATAGGACACAGAAGTGTAGTTGTCTGTGAGCCTTGTAGGATAGTGGAGCTCAAAACTGAACAAAATAGTGCCAAACTCATTTTGCTGGGCACGTGCAGTTCAGAAAATGTGTGAACTCTCCGATGCATTTTCCTCTCCCAAGCCACATACTGTACATTACAACTCTAATCAAATTTTGTGGTCACTCTTGGTCCTAATAAGGGGCATTGTAATGACTGTGCTTTTTGTCTGATCTAATCTGGTTGAATAACCACAATTAGAGCCAGCACAGGTATTATTTTGGGAAGCGGCTATTTTTGCAAACAACTGCTCACTTGTGATGTACTTGGGTGAGCAGTGCAATAGTCGAGCTGCATATGGATTAGCAAATAAGCGACTTGGATGAGCAAGATGTGCTCAACCAAGTGGAGATTTATTTCATAAAAATTGCTGCCACGCATAGGAACTGGCTAAATTTAATCAGGATTAGAACTTTGTCTTAAATCCTCTCTGTCCCATGAACTCTAGCTTGTCTTTCCCCAGGACACAGCCATTTAGGTTGTTATCAGACCCAGGTAGAGTGGACCCATACACTGATGCACACAGCACAGCCAAGATGCTGGCAACCAAGGGCCCAGTTTTTTGTTGTCAGCTTAGATGTGACTGACAGCCACAATATGCATGGATTCATCTGTGATGAAGAGATCCCTGATAAGACATCCTGCCATCTTAGATGTGACCAGTCCATTCCAAAATGGCCATCACTACAACTATCCTCAGTGTGTGCTGCCATTTTGGAACATGGATGATAGCAACACTGTGCATGGGCAGTCCCCGAAAGCCGCCCCCGATTTGTGCTCATAGGATGGAAGGTGCAGCCAGTGTGTTTGCACATATAGTTTGCTTTTTGTTACTATTTTATTATTTTTATTTTATTTATTTATTTACATTTTATATCCCGCTTTTCCTCCAAGGAGCCCAGAGCAGGGTACCACATACTTAGGTTTCTCCTCACAACAATCCTGTGAAGTAGGTTAGGCTGAGAGAGAAGTGACTGGCCCAGAGTCAACCAGCAAGTATCATGGCTGAATGGGGATTTGAACTCGGGTCTCCACAGTCCTAATCCAGCACTCTAACCAGGACACCACACTGGCTCCTTTGACATAGTTACACCCTGTTCTTCCTCCAAAGAGCCTCCAGAGCAGTCAGAGATCAGCAACATGTCCTTATATGGACACAAGTATCAGTGGAAACATTTTAAGGTCTGTGGTACAGGAACCTATGAACAAAGGAAGCTGCCATATATTGAGTCAGACCATTGGTCTATCTAGCTCAGTATTGTCTTCACAGACTGGCAGTGGCTTCTCCAAGGCTGCAGGCAGGAATCTCTCTCAGCCCTATCTTGGAGATCCTGCCAGGGAGGGAACTTGGAACCTTCTGCTCTTCCCAGAGTGGCTCCATACCTCTTACAGTGCTCACACTTCTAGTCTCCCATTCATATGCAACCAGGGCAGACCCTGCTTAGCTAAGGGGACAAGTCAGGCTTGCTGCCACAAGACCAGCTCTCCTGTCCTAGCTAAATTAGTGAGTTCTGTGAGACCTTTCGCACATCGTTTTTGACTCCTGAGGGCTGTCTCGTCAGGCTGGACGACTGAATGACATAACCCCTTCCCTCCCACAATGGCTGATAATGAGGCTATTATCACGATGGATGGAACCTGGGAGAAAGGAGCCCAGCTCTGGCAGCTAGCCCGCCAAAGAAGCCCTCCCTTTAATCCATGTTTTCTGGTTGTATGCCACTACGGCGTGGCTCCGCACCACAGCAACATACGTGGAGACCCCCGACAGGAGTCTGAAACAAGCCTCCTGGTCCCAGGTGTCTATCCAGGATGCCCCACACATCCTGGGAATTCTGGGGACCAGGTGGCCCCCAATCCCAGCAGCCCCTGCTGGCTCCATGACGGAGCTGGCAATCATGTGGGTGGCTGATCCGGCTACCCAGGGCTTCCTGCTTGCTCGTGTGTGGGGAGTGCGGGCTAAGCCCGCTCTCCCTGCTTAACCCATCTCAGCTCACCATACTGCTTGTGTGGAGAACCTCAATGTTATCAAGTATCCAGCATCATACAACATGGTTTCATAAGAAACCGCCCTGTTGGTCTATCTAGCTCAGTACTAGCTCAGACCATTGGTCTATCTAGCTCAGTACTGTCTACACTGACCAGAAGCAGCATTACAGGATTTCAGGCAGGAGTCTTTCCCAGCAGGATGTGGAGATGCCAGAGATTGAAACAGGGACCTTCTGCATGCAAAGCAGTTGCTTTTCCACTGAGCTACGCATGGTATGGAGCCTTGAAAGCAGCTTACAGATGTTTCCCTGATGGCTCTTATCCACTAAATTTGGGCCAGACTTCCTTAGCTATATTACTTGAGTTATACCATCTGACTTCACGCCATTCTCAGGTTGCAGTGAAAAATTGGCAGAAATAAATATGGTGGGAATCATAGGATCAGCCATCCCTTGTTGTCCAATCAGGTGGGCAGTCAAGTTGAAGGAGCTTGAAGATGGCTCCCCTCTATGTCTGAGGTGGATAGAGAACGTTGCCAGCCAGCACAAGCTGATCCCTGGAACTATGTACTCAGATATTCTCATTTGGCGACAGCAGAGTCAGAACTTGACACCTTTCAGTCAGCTGCCTTTATTGGACGCCGGGGTTGAATTAGCCATGCATCTGAGCATCTGAGTACTGTGATTCCCCATGCAATCCATCAACTGGTCTAGGCCTTTTAATTCTTTCCCTCATGGCCTCTTTATGGAGTAATCAGGGAAGTACAGTGTCTGAAATATTGACTGAAGCATCCTGAGTTATTACACTAGGCTTATCATGACATTCACTTGCTCTGAATTTAATACCATCTGTTTCCCTTTTGGTAAAAATTTTTTAGTTGCACCAGGCGTGAGGGGAATTCTCCACAAGCCATAGAAGGTGATGAAAACTATCAATTACTGGGGAGAGATGTCTGTGTCCCCTTTCAGTTGGTTTAATTGCAGATGCTAGATTTCCATTAAGTTATATGTTTAATTCAATGGCTGCCTGCATCAAGGGCAGTTTAGAGTCAGAAGTAAAAAATCTGCACATCCTAAACATCCTAGCTCTTTTTTAAAGTATTGAATTTGTAGCCATCATGCCAAACGTTTGAAAATGTACCAATCATGAATGTTACAAACTCAGAGTTCATTGGGTTCAAGAGTTCAAGGACTCACTACCAGGGACCAATCTGGTGGTGAGTCCTTCACTTATTGGATCTCATTCCAGTATCCAAATCCCACTTCACTCTCACTGTTTGTTGAGAATGCACACTGAGTTTTTCAAGGGAATAACTTGTTACCTGAATCCAGTTTCAGAATGCAAATTTCCAAGAAGCCCTCATTACGAAGGCTATCTTGATAGTCAGTGTGCTCATTGACTATTTAACAAGGTGAAGACGTATTGTTGTCCTGATGCCAAGTGGCACAATTCACCTTGCTTTAAGTACTGATTCACAAATTGATTGAGATCAAGTGGATTTATCTACCCGGCAACTGAGTGGATGGAAAGCACTATGTTGAGATGATGAGAAGTGAAATGAACATTCGATCTGTAGTGCTAGATCTCTGACATTCATCAGATGTAGTCATTGTTGTAGTCATCAGACAATGAATGTTGGTGTGTGAACCAGCTATAATTTGAGGTAATTCACAGGACTTGCTGAGCAGTTCTGAGGGCTGCCAGATCTTAGAGTCTGACACAAAATTTCAGGGTTTTTGTTTCCTTCTCAGGGTCTCCAAGGGAAGGAGTTCAGTCCTAGAGTAGGACGCCCAAGGCAACTAAGTTGTTTTTCACAGGATTCATCCCCAACCTTGGTGTAAAAAGTAAGAATATACATTTTCCAACACATTCTCCCAGTCTCCATACTTATTCTGTGAGAGAAAGTGGTTATGAGGCTGACACCAACAACAGTATAAAATATACATTTTAAAAACACATAAGCCCAATTCAGGCATTAGGTTGTACACATGTACAGATTGTACATGCATTGAACAGAATGTGTGAATAGCAAAAAGGACAATTGCTCTGCACTGATCAGTTAATAAGAAATGCCCCTGCTAACCGGACTAAAGGACACCTTAGTGTGGTTCTCTCTTTTTTAGCAGGGGGACTGAAAATTGGCTTATTTTATCTGGTAATCATATTATCAGAGAGGAGTCACCTGAGGGAGGTGGGATTGGGTGGCACTGTTTTACAGTGGTTCCTCTCCTACCTCTCTGGTAGATTCCAGATGGTGTCGCTTGGAGACTGTTGTTCTGCAAAGCGAGAACTAAAGTGTGGAATTCCACAAGGCTCCATTCTGTCTCCAATGTTCTTTAACATATACAGGAAACCGCTGGAAGAGACCATCATATGCTGATGGCACCCAGATCTATTTCTCCATATCAACCACATCAGGAAATGGCATAACTCAGCCTAGTGGCCATTGCTGGTGGCTACCTTTTGTTTCCTTCTGGATTATGAACCTTTTGGGGACAAGGAATCGTATTCTCCCCCCCCCCCATGTAAACAGAACTTTTTTTGTTCAAAAGTGGTATAGAAATTATGATGATGACAATGACGATGATGATGACAATAATGATGATGATGATTAGAGTTCTCTTTAAAAATCAGCAAGTGCCAGCAGATCCACCGTGCTCCAAAAAGTGCCACCCTCAAGCTCTCAGGTTCCACCACAGTTTCAGGGCCTGGGACTCAGGAGGTCATCACAGGAGGCTGTTGCATCTATGCAGTGGGTGTGGCCTATTTTGGCTATATGAGGCCTTGCTACCTGAAAAAAAAGGGCTGCAGCTCAGAGATCATATAAGGAGGGAGCAAAACACTGAGCCCCAGGAGGTGAATGCAGCCATTGGTTGCCCCCTAATCATGACCTGATGAGACTGGGGGAAGATAAGCAAACAACCCTGCCCTTCCTTTTTCTGGCTTTCACAAATGCAGAGAAATTAACATCAAGACAATTACCAGTTCCTAGGTCTGGGTAAGGACCTAAGATAGGGGTGTTGCTCCCCCACAATGGGTATTTAGTGGCATTGTGCCTCTGAGGCTGGAGGTGGTCTATATCCACCAGACTAGTAGCCATGGATATGCCTGTCCTCCATGAATTTGTCCAAGCCCCTTTTAAAGCCATCCAAGCTAGTGGCCATCACCAGACCCCATGGCAGAAAATTCCATAGATTAATCATGCACTGTGTGAAAAAGTACTTCTTTTTGTCCATCCTAAATTTCCCAGCCTTCAGTTTCATGGGCTGGCCCCTGTTTCTAATGTTGTGAGAGAGGGAGAAAAATCTCTCTGTCCACCCTCGCCACTCCATGCATAATTTTATACACCTCGGCCATGTCTCCCCTTAGTCATGTCTTTTCCATGGTAAAGAGCTGTAGCCTAGCCTCCTAAGGAAGCTGCTCCAGGCCCCTGATCATCTTGGTTGGCCTCTTCTGTGCCTTTTCCAGCTCTACAGTGTCCTTCTTAAGATACGGTGACCAGAACTGTATGGGACTTTCCCATCATCAATTCAGTCATTGTGACTGTGGATGACAGGAGTCACATCTGGGGACCCAAGTTTGAGAACCCCTGACTAAGTGGTACACCTGAAATGCTTCCAGGAAACAGCCTGACAGGATATCAGTCTTCTCCATTTACCACTTACCTGGTAAGTACCTCTACCTGTTAGGTAGGGAAATACACCTAATATCAATGAATTTGTGTATCTTTGTATTTTCCTTTTTTACTATCTCCCAGTAGTCCTGTATTAGTCAAATGTCATTCCTGTCTTGAATTGCTTTTGCATCTTTGAATTAATTCAAATTAAAAGATGTTTTAAAATATATATTTTGATATGGGCTGACAGAGCAATGAGGACGCAATGAGGACGCAATGTCCATAGGAAGCCAATGAGAAAAGTATTCTTGCCAAGTTCCATCTAGAGAGGTATCTAGATGGAGTTTTTATCTTGCAATCTCTGGATTTTTTTGCCACTCACAAAAGAAAGCTAAGCCATCTTAGCTTAGGAGGTGGCCCTTCCATTTTCAACTGCCACCACAGAGCTATCCTGAGAAAATAAGAATAGCCCTGCTGGATCAGGCCTAAGAAGGTCCATCTAGTCCAGCATCCTGTTTCACACAGTGGCCCACCAGATGCCACTGGAAGCCACAGGCAGGAGATGAGGGCATGCCCTCTCTCCTGCTGTTATTCCCCTGCAACACCTCCTCCGAGGCTGGAGGTGGCCTATAGCCCTCCGACTAGTAGCCGTCAATAGACCTCTCCTCCATGAAGTTATCCAAACCCCTCTTCAAGCCATCCAGGTGGTTGGCTGTCACCACATCTTGTGGCAGAGAATTCCACAAGTTGATTATGCGTTGTGTGAAAAAGTGCTTCCGTTTGCTGTTCCTAAATTACCTGGCCATCAATTTCATGGGATGACCCCTGGTTCTAGTGTTATGGGAGAGGGAGAAGAATTTCTAGGGACCATCTTGCTCTGAGGGGAAGAAAGAAGCAACAAAACCTAAAGGGCTCTGCATGTGGAAATCTAAACATGTGGCTTGATGTGTTGTTGTTTTTTTAATTGAAGCTTTTATGGAAACTGTTTTAGGATGTCTGCCTGAAAAGTAGAATAAAAATGCCAGAAACACATAAGTAAATAAATCTGTCTCCCTTTTCAGGGGGAGCACAAGACTTCATTCAAAAGTCCTTGAGAGCCTCAGATATGCAGTCAGCATGAATGTGCAAACATTCCACTGTTGAAAAACAATAGTACAGAGCATTGATGTATTCTGCAGCGTGCATTCGTGCTTGCATTTTTTCTAGCAGTTGGAAGAAATAACTATGAAATAATCTCTATTGTTTGGTTGGATCTGCCGTAATAAAGAGCTGCGGGCCTGATTGCAGGCTGGAGTGGAACGGGAAGATCCCAGGGTATTCATTATGAGGGCTGGTTCTCCGGATCCCTGCGGAAGCCCAGGTGTCCTACATAGGGACAGTATATACCATAGAGAGCTCTGCCTAATGGGCTGTATGAGTTGGCATGTCAAACTCATGTTTTGAGCCACTCTTTCTCAAACTATTGATACTTTTTTCTTTCCCCCCATAGACTAACATTTCTCATTCAAAAGATATGCACATATTTTCTCAATGAGCTCCCAGAGCGATGGGCAGGCAATCTGCTGACAACTCTGAGATACCAACTCCTAGCAACTGGGCCTCCCCATTATTCAGCATTGGAGGGTAGGGCCGTAGATCAGTGGCAGAACATCTGCTCTGCATGCAGGAGACCCCAGGAAACATCTCTAGTTTGACTGGGAAGGTCTCCTGCCTGGAAACCTGGAGAGCCACTGCAGGTCAGTGGAGACCAGGGTTGCACAATGCTGGACTACAACTCCCTTCATCCCCAGCCACAGTGGGGTCATGGTGGACAGCTCGTTGAAAGTGTTGACTCAATGTGTGGCAGCTGTGAAAAAGGCCAATTCCATGCTAGGGATCATTAGGAAGGGGATTGAAAATCAAACGGCTAATATTCTAATGCCCTTGTACAAAACTATGGTGCGGCCACACCTGGAGTGCTGCATACAATGCTGGTCGCCGCATCTAAAAAGGACATTGTAGAACTGGAAAAGGTGCAGAAGAGGGCAACCAAGATGATCAAGGGCCTAGAGCACCTTTCTTATGAGGCAAGACTACAACACCTGGGGATTTTTAGTTTAGAAAAAAGATGACTGTGGGGAGACATGATAGAGGTCTCTAAAATCATGCATGGTGTGGAGAAAATGGATAGAGAGAAATTCTTCTCCCTCTCACGTAACACTAGAACCAGGAGTCATCCCATGAAACTGATTGCCAGGAAATCTAGGACCAACAAACAGAAGTACTTTTTCACACAATGCATAATCCACTTGTGGAATTCTCTGCCACAAGATGTGGTGACTTGGCATTGGCAACTAGTTGGAGGGCTTTGGGCCACCTCTAGCCTCAGAGACAGGATGCCTCTGAGTACCAGTTGCCGGGAGAGAGGGCATGCACATTCCTCTTTCCTGTGGGCTCCCCAGAGGCATCTGGTGGGCCACTGTGTGAAACAGGATGCTGGAGTAGATGGGTCTTGGGCCTGATCCAGCCGGGCTGTTCTTATGTTCTTATGATGTGACTTGTAGTCAACATCTACAGAAGGCAGTGGCAGAGTCAGGGGGATGAGAGCCCATGTTCTCCCCTGTTCCCAGTGGCCTTGCCAGGCATGTGCCAATAACACCCCTTGCACATTATATCACGTGAAAGGGGCATGGCCCAAGCTGTGGAAGGCCTGCATGAGTCTTCTGGAGCTCATTCCCAGCTGGTGATTGCGGGCTGGCTGCATTTATTTTCCTTTCTCTGCTTCACTGGAGGGAGAGAGAAGGGAAGCACATGCACCCAGCCAGAAACACTGGGTGCGAGTGAGCCCCGGAGGGCTTGCACAGGCCCTCTGAAGCTCTGGCCATGCCCCCTTGCAGGTGACATTATATTTGGTTTGTTCATTTTCTCTCTGGCAAACAAAGAGTGTGCGGGACTGAGCTACAGAGGCTTCTTTGTGGCTTTTCCAGGGCACTAGCCATGGTGTGTGTGTGTGGGGGGGGTATCAGGGTATCAGGTTCAGGGTATCCGACTGGCCATGATTGGCTGTTCAGGCTGCCCTTCGTGCCAGAAGGAAGCCCACACAGCCAGTTCCCCCTCTTCTCTGCAGACCCCCTCTCCCCCCCCCCCCGGCTGCAGAGAGAGTGCTCTCCGTGATGTCCAAATTCAGACAGGAGAGCAGGGGGAGGGGGGAACAGAACCACGGGTCCATTGGACCCACAGTTCCACATTACTTGTGAATGCGGCCAGAATTAGACATGTTAAATGAAGTTGATTTGGGGGCCAAGTTCAAAGTGATGTGGGATTTCCATGCTTAGAGTTCCAGGTCTTTTTTTTTTTTTTTAAATTGAAAATGCAACTGAGTTCATTCCTGATAGTTTTCCTCTCCATTACTAATAGCTGGGGGGTTTTAAGTCAGGGAATCAGTGAGAGGAAACCCTGTTTCTGCTGCACTCCACAGCCCCAATTCAAGCCGGTCTGCACGACTGACTTCTGAGTAAATGTGCTCAGGATGGTTCTGCACAGTAGACATAACTGTGAGTTGCATTGTGGGTGCAGAGTATGTAAGGTAAATAAGTGATGTGGACTTTTTAAAAAATCAATTATTGCTTCGAAAAAGAAATGGGGGAAATGGTATCAATTTAGTCTCATCCCTAATGAGGATATTTCCAGGATGATTCACTAATTTGTGATAACGGGCAAAATCAATGTTTCCATCCTATTAATGTGAACATTGTCCAACATGATTTGCTTAAAGAGAGAGAGGGGCGGGGGAGGGGGGGAATGAACATTTTACCTTTATAAAGTCAGATATATTGAGATTCCTTCTGACAAAATATCCTTTGTAATTTACCATTTATCTATACAATGTGCACATATTTGCTGGCAACTGAATATTGCTCATAATGATGCAGAGAGGCTTTAGAGAAAAAGGGCTCCCATGAGCTAGAATACCTGTTTTCTGTCTTTGCCAGAACTTGAGTTTGCCTTAGGGTGGGTGCTATAAATGAAGCAAGTGTGTGTGTATCTGAGAAAGAAAGGCTGATATCGATCTGGGAAAGAATAGTTAACTTGGAGCCGAGTTAAGAGTGCAGAAAATTAAAAGTTGTCTGCATTCAGAAGAAAAGACAATCTCACTCTTGGGTAGGAACACAGGAAGCTGTCATCTAGGAGTCAGCCATTGGTCTATCAGCTCAGTATTGTCTACCCAGACTGGCAGCTACTCTTCAAGGCTTCAGGCAGGGATTTTTTCAGCCTTGCCTAGAGATGCCATATGAATGGGAACGCATGTGGCAAAGATGTGTCTGGGAGGAAGGAGTCACCATACTTCTGGAGCTAGATATATTCTGTAGCTTAACGGGGGATGGATGTAACAGAAACACATAGCACATGGAAACACCAGTTGTATTTGATGAGTGGCCAGTTCAAAGTCTCCAAAACAAATCAGGCTCTCAAAGCTATTATCTAACACACACACCCTCTTCAGCACTGGCTTGACTGAGGTGGTCCAAGGCATGTTCCCATTTGAGATGGTCAATATGATGCCCGCCCCCATCTGCAAGTGGGGGCTCAGCATTCTCAGGCTATACTTCCAAACCACATGCAAGCAGCACTCTCAGATGGTCCCACAAAGCCAGGCTGTGGTGCAGGAACATTGCTAGCTGAAGTTTTGGTAGAGGTGGGGAGATGAGATGAGCTCCAACATGCTGAGAAGAGGGGGGAAATGGACATGTCCCAGTGGGGTGAGGAAGGCAGTGGAGGTGGGGTGGTACTCATGCTGGCAGGGTCCCTTGAGCTCCTCCCCACACTTGTGCCTGAGTTGACTGCCTCACCCTGCCTCTGCCTTGTGGAAAGGCCAGCCCTGGGCTTGGCAACACACACAGTCATCTTCAGACTGCTATGTCTTCCTCACTCCACTATTTGTTGTCTCTTCAATCAATCATTTCTGTTTACAAGCCCACCCTCTGAACAGGAGAGCTGGTGTTGTGGTAGCAAGCATGGCGTGTCTGCTTAGCTAAGCAGGGTCTGCCCTGGTTGCATATGAACAGGATACTAGAAGTGGGAGCACTGTAAGATATTCCCCTTAAGGGGATGGAGCCACTCTGGGAAGAGCAGACGTTCCAAGAAGTTCCAAGTTCCCTCCCTGGCAGCATCTCCAAGAGAGGGCTGAGAGAGATTCCTGCCTGCAACCTTGGTGAAGCCGCTGCCAGCCTGTGAAGACAATACTGAGCTAAATAGACCAATGGTCTGACTCAGTATATGGCAGCTTCCTACGTTCCTATGTTCCTCTGGCCTTCCCTTCATTACTCTGGGTCACTTTCTCTCTCAAGCTGCCTTTCCTACCTTTCTTGCTTTTCTTGACCTGCTACCTCCTCTGAGGCCCCTGCAGTCTCTTCTCCTAAGCCCCTGATGCTGTCTCCAGCCTTTCCTTCCTCTGGTCCCTCTGCTTGCCTTACCCTTCGAACTGAGCTGCTCAACCATGGGTGGCCACAGGTCCTTAAAAATCATAGTGGCGCCGCAGCCAATGGGCAAAGTCCCTTCCACCTGCTGCCATCACACTACGATGCTCAGCCAGTCACTGCTAGATGCTTCATTCCCCCTCCTGCCATTGACAGTCAAATCTGGCTTGCTTCCTGTAAGGTTGCTTCCAGTCCAGAATTGCACCGGAAACCATATGCAGCCTTCCATAAATGGAGCTGTTGTGTAGGCATGAGCTCCTTTATTTGGGGGATTTTGAGATGTGTTTGGGGCTGTTCTTTCCTCCCTTGCAGTCTCAGCCCACTATTGTGGCATCACAATCAATTGCTGTTGAGATGATGATGGCAAGGAAGCTTCAGGGAGGGGACTGGAATGCCCGGGAAGAACTGCAGAGAAGCGATGACTGTGTTTGCAGGCAAACGTCCACAGCAATTAAAAATAACAAGCAGAGACCTCTTTGCCAGCACTGCACAATGCCAAACATCAGGTAGCCATTCAAGAGGCTCAAATTGTTAATTCCTGTGCCTACAAAATGTATTTAGCAGAAAGAGGAGAGGTTTGTAATTAGGGGTGGGAGGCTCTGAAGCTCCGAACAGAAGGAGGGGCTGGCTTTAGATAACTGCAGGCAGTAATGACAGCTTGCAAGGCCAGAGTGCCTACCATCTCCAAGGATCTCACAGGGCTTCATGGAAGGGGCATTGGTGCCAGGGTGTATTTTAGCACCCAACAGCTGGCAACAAACCTGGTGAGGAATTTGAGCAGAAAACGCTGAGCTGCTGGAACTCGAGAGGAATGAACAATTAGAAAGAAGGACGTGCACACTAGAGATGTTGCCACCAAATCTTGCAGCAAAGCCAAGCCTCAAGGTGAACCTGCAGGTTCCAGAGTTTGAAGGAAGGAAAAAAGGTTTCCAGTTAGACTCCCATCATTTCAGAGACACAAGTGTGCTGCTTTGAGATTTGTTTGTTTTTGTTGAAAAGTGGTATTTAAATATACTTAGTAAGAAGAACTGGGGGATTCTGCACAATGAAAGCATGAACCCAAGTTGTTAGTTTGGCTGTATTGTGGATGATCTGCCTCTCACTGGTGCTGGAGAATCTTGTTGAGAATACCGGACAGGTGGAGAAACTCTCCACAGAAGCCTGATTCAGACACTATGCTGTACGAGTGTACAGATGTCCATACACTCATACATATGTTTGTGTGAATGGCTGTACCTGTATTTATTTAAAAAATGAACCTGGCCCTTCAAATACATGGTACAATTAGGAAGTCTACTACTTACGCTGTACCTGCATTCAGCATAACATGTGAACTATACCTGTGTGCATTGAACACTCGCTGTATTAGTGTTGAACATAACATGTGAATGGGCCTATAGTGAGCAGCATTTGGGAGACCTAGGACTAAAGTTGCCACATAAAACATGAACCATAATGTGTCTCCCCCTATTCGCTGTCCCATACACAAGTGGCAAGGGGGGGGCGGTCATCTTGGTAGATTGTCAGGGAAGCAGAGGTGTAGCAGTTGGCAGCCATTTTCCCCACAATCCCTTTCCAAATGATGCTCAGAATCATTCCAAGGGGAATTCTAGGGGGAAATGACACCTACCAAGGGGCAGAGAAGAGATTATGGTGCACGAACAGTTTGTGCTGACCTGGTTCACCTCCAACTGGGGCCAGTTCATCAATCTGGTCCATGATAGAACCAGGCCTAGTCCTGGCAAACCAGTTTGGCATAATAAGAGGGCCGGGGTGGGGGCAGTGAGTGAGTAAGTAGATTCTTACCGGGCCAACGCAGTTGCCGGAGTCACTGCTCACTGCCGCTCACCCTCCTGGTAGCCCAAAGCAACGCATTCCCCCTCTTTTACTGATCCATCACTAACCCAGCAGCTCAGTAAAAGAGGGAAGAGCATGTTGGAAGGGTGAACCACTGGAAGGTTGAACAGTGGTGAGCCCCGGTGCTGGTCACTGGAAGGGTGAATACGAGTGTTCCCAGGTGGTCAGGCTCAGTTCAAGTCCAAAGTGAACTCGGACTGGACTGGGCCAGTTCAGTCTCTCACCCCCTGGTTTGGTTCAGTCTGAAGGGGTTCATGAGGTGTTGTGGGGGTTTTTTAAAGGGTTTTTTTAAAACACTTTCCCCCTCTGGGTTAGTTGTCGAAGGAGGCGACGGGGTTTGCGGAGGTTCCCCCCCTCCTCCTGCTGGCCTCCCTTATTTCAGAGTACCTAGGCCATGCAGAGGCCTATTATGCAGGCGCAGTGGCCTCCAAAATGGCCACCGAGCCAAAGGGGAAAGGCCGAAAACTGACCGAAGAGCAGCCAAACAGCTGATTTCTGAAATAAGGGACCTCCATGGACACACACACACACACACACCACCTCGGACAGCTCCCCCCGAGGGGGGTAAGTGTAACATTTTAAAAAATATATATATAAGGAAAAAACTTGGGAACCCCCGGGAGAGGGGTTCGGTCCAGGGTCATCAGTTCGAGCCCAAACAGTTGAACCGAACCGGTTTCATGTTGAACACGTTCAACATCAAATCTGTTTGCACATTCCTACTGGGTGGCAGCATTGAAGCAGTGTGCACACATAACAAATACACACTGTCACTCATACTCACTCACACACAAACACTACACTCACTCACACTCACACTATTTATGCATTTTTGTGGTGTGCTTTGCATGCCATGCAAATTTTTTAACCTCCCCCCCTTCTGGGGGGGAGCCGCCACTGCTTCCCATCCTCCTCCCCCCATCCCCAGCTCTGGTCTCCATTCATCTGGGATGCTGGGGGGAGCCGCCTCTTGGGGGGAGCTGTCGCTGGGGGAGAGCCACTACCGCTGCCTCCCATACTCCTCCCCCCGCCCCCAGGCCCCCAGCTCCAGTTTCCATCTGGGCTGATGCTGGTAGAACCACAGGGGGGCCACTGGGGGTGAGGATCTGCCATAGCCACCTCCCATCCTCCTCCCTCCCATCGTCCTCTGGCTGCAGATCTCGCAAGATCTGGAGCCGAAACTGGAGAAGGAAGAGGCCCAGCAGGAGAGAGGGAGGAGGAGGAGGCCATGGCGGTGGCAACCCAGCTGGAGGAGGGAAAGCTCGGAAATCTTCCGGCCAGGGATGGGGGGGTGGGATGGCAGGTGCAGCAGAGACTGCATGCCCACCAAAATCTTTTGTGCGGGGGGCTCGGATTTGGTGCGCACACACAAGCGCCTTATTGGTGGTGAGCGGTGGTTCTGGCCATCATGCAAGCCAGGTAAGCAGCTTGCTGAATCATTCACTGTCCCTTCCTGGCTACCCCTTATTCCTGAAAGAGTCCCCCATCCCCTGTACTTGTAAAGGGGAACTCTCACCAGATTCCCCTTTACAAATATATCCCCTGAACTGGTTCAGCCCGGTTTGATGGTTGAACTGGACCAGACCCAGTTCGGGCAGATGATGGAACCAGACCACGCTAGGTCAGTTTGGATTCAAACCAAACTGACCGAACCAGTTCTGTGCACACCCCTAATTGTGGCAAAAATTCATGGGCTGAAGGCCGTTGGAAGGGACATTTCCCACTATGCTGACCTCTGCACAGTACTGCACTATTCTTCATACTGGGAGGGTCTTTTAAGTGACACAGGGTGCTCTATGGGGAAAATGCTGGGAAGAGCTACACTTCCAGGCAGCAGTGTAGGGAGGCTGGCAGCGGCCCGTGTGCAGCCACCCCCCTGGCCCCCTGGGCCCCCCCCCGCTTCTGATGTCAGACACAGAGGCCCGGCTAGCCATGACCCCATGTCTGACGTCCGAAACGGGGGACGTGGTCTCCCTCCCAAACGGGGCTGTGCAGCCCCATTTGGAAGGGAGATTGGGCTGTGCTGCATTGGGCAGTGTGAGCTGGAGTGACTTTCCCTGCCTTAAAGGCAGGGAGTGCCATTCCAGCAGGGCTGCCAATGCAGCACTGGCCAATCTTTCTCCTAAATGGGGCTATGAGGCCCCTTTTGGAAGGGAGATCGATCGGCCCCGCTGCATTGGCAGCAAGACCATGAGCGGCTCTCCCTGCCTTTAAAGCAGGGAGAGTCACTCCGTCCACACTTCCGATGCAGCTCGGGCTGATTTCGGCTCCAAACGGGGCCGTGCTAATGCCCCCTGTGTCTGACACCACTGTAATTGGGCATGTCTGGGGCCGCACTTGCGGCCCCTGATTGGTGGCGGCCCGAATTCTTTGAACCCATTCACCCAATGTTGGCTTCGCCTCTGCTTCCAGGCATTCTGTGCATACCTTCCCATATGCTGCAGGGATTCAAGAGGGCTCCATTTCCTTTCAAGAGTCACTGCATATGAGAATGGTCATCTACACATGGTGCCAGGGGGAGTGTGCCGCATATTCAGCTTTGACCAAAGCTTCACACAGACCCAGTAAACAATTAGTCAGAGAGCCACACTTAGGGTTGATTGGGGCTGCCACTGGCCTCTGGGCCTTGCAGTGAAGAACACTGACCTAGATTGTACTTGTATCAGAAGCAGGAGTGGGAGGCAGGCAGCAGGAGACATCACCAGACACTAGCTCCTGCTTTGCTATTCGTTTGTGTAAAGTGGAAATTGAGGCAACAAATTTGGGCGAACAAACAGACATAATTACTCATGAGTAGTCCCACTGAGAATAATGTGACAAGTTAGTCAAACTAACTCAGCCCATTATTCTTAGTGGGATTACTCACAAGTAATTTAAACTGGATCTCAGCCATTGTGAGCCATTTGGGGACTCTGGGTATACAAAATAAATGCATTTGTAACTAAAGCAGGTGTTACAAAAATATCACAGGTCTCCAGTGCCCCCTCCTCCAAAGCAAACAAACCTGAGCAGCACTACTAGACCCAGAAAAGGGGAGCAGATGAGAATTATTATTTTTCAATGCAGTATAGCACAAATTCAACGTAACAGTTTGTCATTCAAAGTTAAAACACCTATTAATTAAATCCAAATCTTCTCTTTAATAACATACTGGGGGAAACCATCTCACAAAAAGTTCAATGCACTGCCCTGCTCACAAACAAAAGCCACCTAATTAAGGCTTAATTAAATACAATCCTCAATAGCTTAGCAGGAATTCTCCTCTGCCGAGACATTCTCCTGCTCAAAGCGGTATAATGAAATACTTAGCTTTGATTTACTCACACTAGAAATGTGGCAATTGTGCTTCCCTCTAATATCTAATTTGAAACAAAACAGAAAGAGGGAGATCGCTTGGCTACTGATAACAGTGCTGGTGATTTAATGAGTGGCTGCCACAGTGGTGTAATTACACAGTAACGAAGGAGCAGGAGAAATGGCAGGAACAGAAACATCTTGCACACAACAGGAAAGGAAACAGCCTCCAATGGTGCAGGAAGGAGAGCTTGCCCTTCTCAGTTGCTCTGTTCTAGAGGGACAGAAACTCTTTGGAGACTTGAATATAATACATATTCAACAGATTTAGCTGTCATGGATTCCTTGCAGATAATCTTGGGAACTGTAGTTTACTGGAGAATAGAGACCTCTCAGATATTATTCTTTGTGTGTATAACACAATTGTATGATTGCAATTACCCATATTACTGACCATGAATTATAGTCAGAAAGTCCAGCTTTCTGACTATACAGTATACAGTACAATAAAGGAAAGGCCCAGTCACAGTAGGTTTTACATTGCCCAACTTTTCTTTGCTGCTATGAAATCTAGAAACCTCTCTGGTGACTGCCAGGTTCCAGATCACACATTAACACAGATGTGGACAATACAGCCTGTGTTATTTCTAAGTAAGCTCAGCTCTAGATGAACATCAACCTGCTGGAGTTTTGGTGGCTGAGCACCAAGATGGATTATGCTGATCAAATTGTTTTCTCCTTCAAAACCTTCTGCAGGGATGGGGCCATAGCTTGGTGACTGAGCACCTGCTTTGCATGCAAAAGGTCCCAGGTTCAATCCCTGGCAACCTCTCCAGATAGGGCTAGAAATCAGAGGCGTCTAGGGAAAATAGCGCCTAGGGCAAACACTGAAATTGCGCCCACTGTCCAAGCATCTGACACCCATCTTTCAGATAACTTTACCATAATATAAGCTGAAAAATACAAGTCAGGCTCGTTAATCTTTTAATATTTCAAAAACTATTTTAGCAGTGGACTTAGCCAGACCAAAAAATGCTGAAAAACTGCAAATTTCAGTATGCTGGGGCTCATGAAATACCCAAATACTATGTGGAGGTGTACTTGGAAAACTAAACAGAAGTGCCTGTCTAATTCTCTACTATGTTTTGTAGCATCACCATTACATAAGTTTTAAAAATCAATGGAGAATTTAACTTTTCCCAGATACTCTGTAAATAATTAAAGGATATGCAGAGTAAACTGTGTCACTGCTTGGAATATATTCTAGTCTTTCAGAAAGACAGTTAAAATGAGAGAAAGAGAGCAAGAAACTCCCAGTGGGTCTTAATATTAAGGATTTCACACTGATTCAAAGACAAACTCACCATTAATAGCCATATCAGCAAGACATTACATTTAACTCACTTATCACAAGAAGCAAAGTAAGAGCAAATGAATACAATCCTAGCTCATAAGCATCAGCTCAGTATTCACAAGCCCTGATTCTCTGTACATAGTGCCAATCTGAATATGTGAACAGTGACATATTATATATTATTATTTTTATACCTGTAGCCCCTTTGGGGGGCTTCCTAGAGGCTGGGGGGTTTGCAAAGGTTCCTTCTCCCCCCACTGGCCTCTAGGGCCTCACAGGGACCATTTGAGCATGTGCAGTGGCCATTTTTTAAAATCTTTTTTTAAAAATGGCCACTGAAAACAAAATGGCCACCGCGCATGCTCAAATGGCCTCTGCAAGGCCTGGCATGACCTAGGGCCTCACAGAGGCCATTTGAGCATGCACAGTGGCCATTTTGTTTTTGGCAGCCATTTTTTTAAAAAAATGAATTTTACAAAATGGTGCCCCCCTTCAAGTGGCGCCCAGGGCACGTGCCCTGCCTGCCCTACCCCTAGATACACCCCTGCTAGAAATTGCTTGGAACCTTGGAGAGTTGCTGCCAGTCTGTGTAGACAATACTAAGCTGGATGGACCAAGGGTCTGCCTCAGTATAAGATGATATTATTTTATTCCAGAAAATAGTTTGAGTGCCCATAGTATGTTTTATTGTTAAAGAAAGTTAGGTTTTCTTAAGGAAAGTTAAACTTGGCTGCTTTGAGATTCCATAATAAACTTTGGGTGGCATTTAGTAGGGATGTGCACAAATTTATTTTTGCTATTTGAGTTGAGTTCAAATCAAATCAATTGATTTGCTATTTGATTTGAGTTCAAATCAAATCAGTTTGATTTGATTCGAGCTCAAATCTGCTGCCTTGAATCTGGGTCAATTCTATTTGAATTTGATTCAATTTGAATTTGAATGGATTTGGCATAATTTTTAAGGGCTAGGGGCACCAAAGCAGGTTGGATGACAGGGCCCCAAGGATGCCAACTGCCACCCAACCCCCAAAGGAATCAGACAAAGGGGTGAATTTTAAGGAATTTTTATATGTTGTGGATTCTTGGTTGTGAAATGACTTATTCATTGGAAATCCCTATGAAGTCATTCATTTATTTTTATACCACCCCAAACTTGTTTCTCTGGGCAGTTTACAACCAAGAATTTACATTTCACAAACGAGAATCCACACATAAAAATGCCTAAAAATTCACCCCTAGCAGTGATGGCAAAAGCTCAGAGGGGATAAAATGGAGGTCGCTGGGGAGAAAATGGAGGCTCAAATCACAGAATCGATTCGAGCTTGAAGGGTAATTCAATTCTACCTTGAATCTGGTAAGCATCTTCAAGGGTGATTCCATTTGAGATTGAATCACTCAAATCACCCAAATTCAAGTCAAATTGATTCAGCCACAAATCAATTTGCACATCCCTAGAATTTAGTCTGGGTCTCAGTCATTATGAGTCATTTGGAGACTCTGGGTGTACAAAATAGATAAATACATTTGTAACTAAAGTAGGTGTAACAATTGGCTGCTTTGGTGTTCCATAGCAACTTTGGATGGAATTTCAGTAGGAAAACAGCATGGAGAGGAAAGGTTAGACCCAGATACACACATCTTTGTGCCACATTCCCAATCCAGATTGTGTCCCATGTGGCTGCTATTTTCCGCTAAAATCAAGCCCCTAACTAGATAATGACATGTTTAATGTATCATCTAGTTTGGCCCTGAGTTGATGTATTCATTGAGGTATCCATTATGACCCCCAAATTCCATCACACTAGTTCAGAATTTATTAGTTTGTTGCAGGGGTGTACTGAAAAAAGTACTATATCCCATCCATTTTTCGAATGATCTTGTTCGTATCTGTGTGCACCCATGGTAACTGGGTTTGTGACATCATGGTCGTTGTCTGTTTTCATAGTATGGTAGGTTTGCTTTCACTTCCATCAGTTTCAGTGAGGGAAATACTTCCATTTCTCCTACCCTTCATGGTTTCCTAGGCAATCTGCATGAAATTTGCAGGCTTTTGAGGTCTCCTTAAAGTGATCACAAGTGTAAATCTCCAGGGAAACCAAGTCCTTCTGCCCAAATGTAAATATATAAGAATAACCAACATAAATCTTTGGGCTTTTTTTTTTTTTTTTTTGGTGGGGAGGAGGTATCTGTTTTGCTGATTAAAAGCTCCAAGGCAAAACAACACAAAGAAGTTACCGGTAAGCTTAGAAATATGAAAATATGTGGGGTGAGCTGGATAGTGGATCAGTGGAAAGCAGATCAATGACTCACTTCACAGAAAGGCAAGCTAAAACCTCCCACCTCCCCCATAAACAAGCTTCAGCATGTTGGGGAGAATTGAGGTGGTAGATATTAGAGTGGGAAAGAAAAGTGACCCTAAATGGCAATGTAATACTGTAAAGTCAGAATAACGAGGGTATAAGGAAGGAGTTAGGTAAATTTAGATACGTAAAACTAAAATAGATTTTAAAAAACCATCACTCAGTGAAACAATGCTGAAATTAATTGTAAATCATAAATTGAAATTAAATATTTGTTTCCTTTGAACAATACACACATCTGTATGTGACAAAAAGACATTTATGTCTACTTGTATATCATAGAAGCTTATGCATTTCTACTCAGACCTGTCCCATTCATTCATTCAGTCATTTTTATTTATTTGAGTTCTATACCGCCCTTCCAAAATGGCTCAGGGCAGTTTACATTAAAGCAAAACAATTTAAATCAATTAACAATTAAAAACAGAAATTATAAAGCACCATAAAACAATTAACTGTTAAAACATTCAAAACAATTTAAAAACCCTGGAAAACCAGGTTACAGCAAGTTAAAAACATTTACAAAAAATTAAAAACCCTGGAAGGCCAGGCCAAACAGATTGGTTTTGAGGACACTCCTGAAGGCCAATCATGAATTCAGATGACGGATTTCTGCCAAGAGTGCATTCCACAGCCCCAGGGCAGCTACAGAGAAGGCCCGCCTCTGAGTCATCACCAGACATACCGGTGGTAACTGGAACCACCTGGAGACAGACCTCCTCAGATTACCTTAACGTGTGGTGGAGATCATGCAGAAGAAGGTGCTCTGTAAGGAAACCTGGACCTAAGCCGTTCAGGGCTTTAAAGGTAATAGTTGTGAAGGAACGAGGCCTAGATCTCCTGGGTTTTTGTGTGTAAATAAATTCACATGAACTATAAACTGTATATGTTCTTCAATCTGCACTGTTGTACATAGAATTTCGGTGCTTTCAAATCCCTATGCATGAACAGGGTCAAAGGTTCTGTTGTGTTTTTCTGTTTCACTTTTGGTTTTGGCAAATCTGCCAGTTGGACTTTGGAGGGGAAAATGATTTTAAGCTATGGAGGGGATGTTTGTTGAATTCTGATTTGCTGAACTTAATAACTGATGGGATGGAAGAAGTGTATATATTGGGGATGTTTGAGAGAGATTCAGTAAGTCTGAAGCTGTCTGCTGAAAGGAGTTAAGTGGAATTGAGGAGCTGCAGTTGGGTTGTGGAGCTGAGTTCAGTTGAAGAGCTGCTGGAGTCCAGGTGAGTCAGGCTGAGAGAGTCTGCAGAAGAAGAGCTGGCCAAAGTCTGCTGGAAGGCTGGAAGAAAAACTGGAGAAAGAAACCTGGGAGAGAACTGAGCAGACAACTGGTGATTGCTGGAAACTGCTGGAGTTGCCCAGCCAATAAGGCAGGACCAAGAGCTGAAATCACTGAAATTGGGAAAGGAGCCAGGCTGGATTGAGCCCCGGACCTGTGCTATCCTCTGAACCAAGAAGTCTGCCCAGCCAGCCAGAGGAAGAAAAGAGAGACTTTGAAGGGAAACCTTGATAGAACTGAGCAGTGTTAAAAAGCCTACAGCTTCTTAGTTACCCTGACTTGTGCTGTATTTTTTTGTGATTTTCTGTAAAGTAATGTTTTAATTGGAACTGTTGTTTTTAGTAAAAACTTTCTTGTTAATATAGTAGAGCTTGTTGATTGTCTCTACCCCATGCCTATAGGCCTTTCCACTCTACTAAGGTTTGGGTTGGGGTATTTTGAATTCCTGGGAGGGCTGTTGCAGTGACTCAGCCTTACCCAAAGCCCACTTGGTGGCAGTGGTGAAGCAATCAGGAGAACCAGAGGGCTGGTCCCCACACTTGTTAGTCTGGCGGGATATGCAGGGTCCTCCACACGTGGTGGCAGAGGTGGGATCTGTCACCCACGCTAGTGTGGTGGGGTAGCTATGCCTCCACACCAGTACTTTGTATTTTGCCCAGAAACATATCGGCAACCAGTGCCTCTTTTTCAAAACAGGCATAATATGGTCTCTCTGGGTTGCTCCAGAGACCAATCTGGCTGCCGCATTTTGAACTAACTTCAGTTTCCAAAACATGTACAAAGGCAGTATTTTCCATTTCTATACCACTTTTCATTAAAATAACCCACAAGTGGTTTTTCAGTCCCCCAAACCCTTTGGGCCATAAGGGTTTGATGTGGTCCTGTTTCAAGCCCTCCAATTGCCAGTCCAAGCTGGCTTTCTTCCCTGAAGGCAGAGTAATAATTAGGGTTGTGCGTTTTGTATTTTTTCTTTTTTGATTTGTACCAAATCTGAATCAACCCCATTTTGTATTTTGTCCTAAATTAAGCCTTCCGAATAACCCCTGTTTTGTTTTGTATCTGAATTAATCCGAATCCGAATCCAAATTAATTTGGATTAAAAATGGGTCACATGGACAAAAGAGTGGGTGGGGGTTATAGTTCCCAAATGAGTGGAAACTACTACAAAAATTTCAAAGGAATTGGTCAAACTGCTGATTTTTGGTTAATTTTTGAAGTTTGTGCATCTTTCAGATTTCCCCCATAGGGTATGATGGAGGTTTCAGAAAAAGTATAGCTTCACGTGGTGGGGGGAGAGGTGGCCCAGAGTGGAGTGTGGTTGGTGGTAGTGCCCAGTTGGTGCAAGGAAGCTACCACAATTTTTTCAGAGGAATTTGGCAAAGGGCTGATTTTTAAAGAATTAATGAAGTTACGCATCTTTCAGATTTTCCTCCTAGGGTATAATACCTCCTAGGGTATAATGGAGTTTTCTGCAGTCCCATAACTCCACTTGAGGGACACTGGGGTGGCCCAGAGCAAGCGGCGGTGTAATGCACATAGGGTGCCTTGCACCCACATGGGTCGCCAACCCATGGAGTACAAGGTTTTGTTGTTCTAGAGATGTTCTGAGAGTAGATTCTCTGGTAGCATATGAGAGTGGATTCATGGCTTTTCATTAGAAATCTCATTTGCTACCAGAGAATATAAACTCAACACCTCAGAAACAACAAAGCCCAATACCCCAATGGGTTAGCAATCCAGGGGGGTGGTTGGCACCCTCTGTGCACTACACCACCACTCACTCAGCACCACACCAGTGCCCCCCAAGTGCAGTTATGGGGCTGCTGAAACCACCATTATTCCCTATGGGGGGAAAGCTTAAAGACATTCAGACTTCCCCAAATCACAAAAAAATCAACCCTTTGATAAATTCCTTTGAAATCTGGGTTGTGACAGGTACCCCTTGGGGCACTTCCTCCCAACCCACTGTTTTGCCCCAGCAGACCTCTTTCTGCCTCAAAAGCACACACTTAAAAATCAACCCTTTGATAAATTCCTTTGAAATCTGGGTTGTGGCAGGTACCCCTTGGGGCACTTCCACTCAACCCACTGTTCTGCCCCAGCAGACCCCTTTCTGCCCCAAATCTGCCCCCAAGACACTGCAACTTTGATAATTCCCAAGAAAGCAGCCCTTAGGCCAATTCCATGGGAGTCTGGGTTGTGGAAGGCACCCCTTGGGGCACTTCCATCCAACCCACTCTTTTGACGTGGCAGACCTCTTTCTGCCCCACATCTGCCACAAAGACATGCAGTCTTCAGCAATTATTTCAAAATCATCCCTTTGCACATTTCCCTTTCTTTCCCTCCTCCTACATGGAGAGGTTGCTGCAGGAGGCAGGAGGCTTGCTTGCAGTGCAGGCCAGGAAGAAAGAAATATTATGTTCAAATACCAAAATTAAATAGAATCCCGCTCCTCCCTAAGCTAATTTTTTAAAAAGAGTGAATAATTTGGAGAAGAGCAAGGCAAAGCAAAGAGAGAAAAGGGGTGGGGAGGGCTTTTGCTAGCAAACTAGAACCTCTGGATATTGTTACTTAGAGTCGACACTGTATTGGCTGCTCTTCAGGTTAATCATTGCATTCTTAGTACACAACTGAAATACAATACAACACATTCTCAACTAAATCATTCATGCCCAAGGAAATGTCTTCAAAGAAGATGTGCCTCTTTTTACATATCTTATCTTCTGCTATGCTAATTGCTAATCCTTTTTGACAAACACTGAGTGAGAAAGAACAACAGGACAAAATGCAATGCTGAAATGCAAATGGAGCTCCGAAGTGTTTTCTGAAGTACACAAACTTCAGATCCGAGAGGAGGTCATTTCAGTTTGTAAACAAAAATTATCAGAGGTCTAATTCTGGTTTCGATTTGTAGACAAATAATCCAAAATTGCCATTTTTGAATTGAAATGCACAAGCCTAGTAATAATGTCTTCTTTCCATCTTATTCTTTCTGTGGACCATTTTATCCTGAGATAATTTTAGATCTCTTCTTCTTTTTCTTCTTTGCAATAAAAACAGAGGACTGGAAAGAGCAAGGTAAGAGGCTTGGACTTTGCCAGCTCATCTTCTCCATTCAGACTGGGAGATTGATTGATGCCCCTCACCCCTCTTGCCTGGCCTGAAGACTGACTTTAGGAACATAGGAAGCTGCCCTATACTGAGTCAGACCATTGGTCTATCTAGCTCAGTATTGTCCTCACAGACTGGCAGCAGTGTCTCCAAGGTTGCAGGTAGGAATTTCTCTCAGCCCTATCTTGGAGATGCTGCCAGAGAGGGAACTTGGAACCTAGATGCTCTTCCCAGAGTGGCTCCATCCCCTGAGGGGAATATCTTACATTGCTCACATTTCTAGTCTCCCATTCATATGCAGCCAGGGTGTACTCTGCTTATCTAAGGGGGCAAGTCATGTTTGCTACCAGAAGACCAGCTCTCCTCTCCTAAACCATCAGTCTATCTATCTCAGTCTTGTCTTCACAGACTGGCAGCAGCTTCTCCAACATCACAGGCAGGAATCTCTCTTAGCCCTGTCTTGGAGATGCCAGGGAGGGAACTTGAAACCTAGATTTTCTTCTCAGAGTGGCTCCATCATCTCCTGGGGGGAATCTCTTCCAGTGCTCACACTTCTAGTCTCCCATTCATTTGCAACCAGGATGGGCCCTGCTTAGCTAAGGGGGATAAGTCATGCTTGCTACCACAAGATCAGCTCTGCTCTTGCTCGGCTGCCTTTCTTGGAGCTCTGGCTTTCCTTTCCGGAATGATCGGTTAGCTGCACTTGCGGGTATTAATTACCAACCACCAAGTCTCAGAATCTCTCGTGAGAGGAGAGGCTGTGGATTTCTGGGGCATAGAAGGGAGGCATGCCAGAAGTGCAGCTAGCGGCATGGCTGGCTGCGTTAGGCAGCCAGCTTGTAGGCAGACCTTCAGTGTGGGGCTGAGGGCTGGAGCAGGGTGTATTCTTCTATGGCTGTTTTAGAAGCTGAAGCTGTTGTTTGCAGGAGCAGCCGCTGAGGGCAGCACCGGGGGTTGGGCGGTGAGAGACACCTTTAAGGAGGTCATAAGCAGGTGCATGCTATCATGTAAGCAGCACATGCAAGCTGTGGCGTTCCACCTGCAGTCCCACACAGGGCAGTGGCGCTCTGCCTGGCATCCAGCGGGGCCACAGTGTAGCCCGACCTCTGCATATGTGCCTCGGGTGCAGTGCTGCTACCCTGTGCGGGATTGCGGGCAGAGTGCCATAGCTTGCAGATGCTGCTAACACGATGGTAAGCACCTGCTTATTACCTCCTTAAAGGTGCCTCTCGCCATCCCCACTCCTGGTGCTGCCCTCACCGGCCGCTCCTGGTGGTTTGGATAGCTTCTGTTCCTTGAGCCTTAGGTGAAGATAGTCTACAGTGTGTGTAGGCTTGTCTGGAGATGGAGAGGCAGGGGGCATGCCCATTGATTAGGAGGCAGCTCTTCCAGTGGTGGTGGGAAATAGAGGAAATCATGTTGGCAGGTCAGCAGGCCATTACAGGGGAAGGGAAATCAGAAATGTAACAGCTGTTTCCCCTTCCAGCTCTCCTGCCAGCACTGACCTTGGGGAGCAACGCCAACAACTCACAGAGCCTCACCTTGAAAATGTGTAATGCTGGGTCAGTCTCAAATAAATCAGAAATCATCCATGATTTGATTATGGATGAAGGGGCCGATCTGGTATGTATCACAGACTTGGTTGGGAGAGGCTGGTGGCCAAGTCTGGTCCCAGCTTCACCCTCCAGGGTATTCTGTTAAGAACACACCGCCTGTTAAGATCATCTGGAGAGGTTTGTCTGCGGGTGCTGCCAACACGCCTGGCAGCTACTCAAGAACGGGGCTTCTCTGCTGCAGCCCCTAGACTTTGGAATGCGCTCCCTGTTGAGATAAGAGCCTCCCCATCTCTGGCAACTAAAGGCACTGAAGACTCATTTATTCACCCTGGCTTTTAATTAGATCTATGGTTCTAAAAAGAAAAGAACAAAACTTCTTTTCTTTTTAAATACTGGGTTTTAAATGTTTTAAAATTTAATGTCTTAAATGATTTTAATTGTTAAGTGATTTGATGTTTTAAATTTTAATTGTAAACCACCCAGAGATGCAAGTATTGGACGGTGTAGAAATTTACGAAATAAATAATGAAATAAAATGTATGGAATAAAATGGATGTATAGAAGAATGCTGAAAATATCCTGGGTAGACTGAGTTGCCAATTTAGACGTTCTGGGAAGAATGAATAAACACATGGCAATATTAACAACAAATGAAAGGAAACTGGAATATTTGGGGCATGTGATGAGACATCAGAGATATCATCTTCTGCAATTAATATTGCAAGGAAAGATAGAGGGCAGGAAGGAGGGCAGGAAGAAGGAAAACAATGTGGTTGAAAAACCTTAGAGACAGGTCTGGTACAAGCTCTGTGCCACTATTTAGAGATGCAGTGTCAAAAGATCAAGTAGCCATAATGATAGCTATCCTCCAATAGGAGAAGCATCTAAAGATGAAGAGGGGAGGTGGAGTGTCTGATTCTATAATAGCAATAGCACTTACATTTATATACCGCTCTATAGCCGGAGCTCTCTAAGCGGTTTACAATGATTTAGCATATTGCCCCCAACATTCTGGGTACTCATTTTACCGACCTCGGAAGGATGGAAGGCTGGGTCAACCTTGAGCTCCTGGTCAGGATCGAACTTGTAACCTTCTGGTTACAGGGCGGCAGTTTTACCACTGCGCCACCAGGGGCCCTTAAGAATAACATCTCCCTTACCAGGATCTCTGCCAAAGTGTCTGATCATATTTATTTATTATTTATTTGTTTTATTTATTCAATTTCTATACTGCCCTTCCAAAAATGGCTCAGGGCGGTTTACACAGAGAAATAAAGAATGAATGAATGAATGAATGAGTAAGTAAGTAAGATGAATCCCTGGCCCCAAAGGGCTCACAATCTAAAATAAACATAAGATAGACACCAGCAACAATCTCTAGAAGTCCTGTGCTGGGGGTGAATAGGGCCAGTTACTCTCCCCCTGCTAAATAAAGAGGATCACCACATTAAAAGGTGCCTTTTTGCCAAGTTAGCAGGGGTAATATTGAACGTGTATACTTAAGTTTGAGGACCTGGGATAAACTTGGACTTTTGTTGGTGTACTGATCACCACACTGTCCAACAGACTCCCTAACTGAGCTTACAAGCTTGTTCTTGGGCTTGGCGTTGGAGTCCCTCAGTCATGTGGTGGTGGGGAACTTCAATGTTCATTTTGGGACCAATTTGTCCGGGGTGGCTCAGGAGTTCATAGAAGTCATGACAAGTATGGGCCTATCCCAAATGGTCTTGGGACCGATGCATGTTACTGGACACGTGTTTGGCCTGGTATTTTACTCTGATCAGGGTGGTGTTCCATGGGTGGGAACTCCTGTGATTTCCCCATTGTCATGAATGGCCCACCATCTGGTTAAGGTTGGATTCACAATCACGTTCTACCTCCACAGGGGTGAGGGACCTATTAAGATGGTCCGTCCATGAAGCTTATTGGAGCCAATTATATTCCAAGAAGCCTTGGAAGGATTTAGTGTTGGCTCTCCCAGTGATCCTGTGGATGCTCTGGTTTAGAACTGAAACAGCAAACCCACTAGGGTAGTAGACATTATTGCTCCTAAGCATCATCTCTGACCCGCTTCAAAATTGCTCCCTTGGTATATGGAAGAACTACGGGAGCTGAAGTGACAAGTTAGATGACTGGAGCACAGGTGGAGAAAGACTCAACTCAAATTTGACAGATTATGACGTAGAACACATTTGAAGACCTATGCTCAGGCATACGTGCGACAGAGAAGCTACTCTTTTCTGCCTGTATTACATCTGCAAGCTCATCCAGAGGAGTCATTTAGAGTTGTGAGAGGGCTAGTACATGCCCTTCCTCCCTTTAATCAGGATTTGGAACCATGAGTTACTCATTTTGATGTTTAATTGACATGGCTTATACCCTGGCATTGGAGTTGTTGTAGAAGTCCAGGCACATATTATAAATGCTTCTCTGAAGGAGGGCAGGATGCCTCCTTGTCTCAAGGAGGCAATTATTAGCCCTCTTCTGAAGAAGCGTTCCTTGGATCCCTCAGCGTTAAGGAACTACAGGCCTGTCTCCAAGCTTCTATGGCTGGGCAAGGTGATTGAGAGGATGGTGGCCTCCCAGCTCCAGGTGGTCTTGGAGGAAATTGATTGTCTAAACCCATTTTAACCGGCTTTCAGGTGGTCTATGGGGTGGAGACTGCCTTGGTTGGCCTGATGGATGATCTCCAATGGGGAATTGACAGAGGGAGTGTGATTCTGTTGATCCATTGGATCTCTCGGCAACTTTCAATACTATCAACCATAATATTCTTCTGGACTATCTGAGAGGGTTGGGAGTGGGAGGCACAGCTTTACAGTGGTTCTGCTCTGACCTCTCAGGCAGATTCCAGATGGTGTCCCTTGGAGACTATTGCTCTTCAACATGTGAACTTTTATATGGCACCACCTAGGGCTCCATTCTGTCTCCAATGCTCTTTAACATCTAAATGAAACCACTGGGGAAGATCATCAGGAGATTTGTTGCAAGGTTTTATCAGTATGCTAATGACAACAAAATCTTTTTCTCCATGTCAACAGCACCAGGAGAAGGCATAACCTCAATAAATTCTTGCCTGGAGGCAGTAATGGGCTGGATGAGGGATAACAAACTGAGGTTGAATCCAGATAAGATGGAGGTACTTATTGTGCGGGGTCGGAACCCAGGAGACCATTTTGATCTGCTGGTTCTGGTTGGGGTCACACTTCCCCAGAAGGAACAGGTACACAGTCTGGCAGTGCTTCTGGATCCAAACCTCTCTCTGGTTGAGGCAGTGGCCAGAGGTGCTTTCTTTCAGTAGTACATATGCTGGTAATCTCTAGATTTGACTACTGTCATGCGCTCTACGTGGGGCTGCCTTTGTATGTAGTCCAGAAACTACAGCTGGTTCAGAATGCAGCAGCCAGGTTGGTCTCTGGGTCATCTTGGAGAGACCATATTAGTCCTATACTAAAAGAACTACACTGACTACCAATAAGTTTTTTGGGATAATACAAGGTTCTGGTTATAACCTATAAAGCCTTAAACAGCTTAGGTCCTGGGTACTTAAGATAATGTCTTCTTCGCCATGAGTCCCACCACCCATTGAGATCATCTGGAGAGGATTGACTCAGTAGCCACTAGCCTGTGTGGTGGCTACACAGGGACTGTTGCTGCCCTGAGACTCTTGAATGCACTCCCTGCCAAAATAAGAGCCTCCCCCATTAGTGCCAGAATAAGAGCCTCCACATCGTCTCCTAAGACGCTTGGTCTACCCCATCGTAGACCGTCTCCCTATCATCTCCCCATCGTCTCCTAATAAGAGCCTCCCCATCTCTGACAGTTTTAATGAAGTCGTTTGTTTTTTCACCCAAGCTTTTTAACTTGGTTGTGGTTTTAAATTATTTTAAGGTTTTGTTTTCTGTTTTTATTTGTTTTATGTTGCTGTAAACTGCCCAGAGACAGAAGTTTGGAGCAGTGTGTGTATCTATCTATCTATCTATCTATCTATCTGTCCGTCTGTCTGTCTGTCTGTCTATCTACAAAAAACAACAACAACAAAACCAAAAAAACCAAACCAAAACATTCAAAAATAGCAGTGTTGTGGGATTGCTCATATTTAAACAGCAAGCAATGCCACTCATTGTAGATTTGAAGTAATGTAGAAGACTGAGAAGAGATTCAACAACTTAGCAACCAAGCCTTAGAAACTAACATAAATTGGCATCTTCTTGCCCTTAAGAAGATCACTTCTCGTCCATAAACTATGTTCATAGATTTAATCCAATCTTACGTCATTGCCATCAATGGAATTCACCCTTTTTTCTCCCCTCCTCTCTTTTCATTTATGTTGGGCTATATTCTGTACAGTGCTTGATTTTAAGTACTATGGGGGGAAACTGATGTTATAATTAACTCCCAGATTCACAATGGTGTAGACAACAAATGTTAAGATAGGTTCCGTGATCCATCCCATCTGTACCAGTTCAAAATCCACAGAAGGAGTTCAGGGACTACATACCCTAATTTTTGAAGTATCCGACTGTTTTGCTTGAGCTTCAATAACAGTGCCAAGAAAATGCATAATCTCATATCAGTGTGTCTGATATATGCATGGCCATCATGACAATGAGCATATGATAGAGCTCCGTGAAACTGTCTAATTGTCTTCTAAAGCCACCCTAGGTGATTGCTATCACTATTGGTAGATTGATTGACTGACTGATTGATTAAGTGCAGCCAAGTCAGTGTTGACACTTATTGACAACTATGGATAGATTCTCTCCAGGATGATCTGTCTTCAACTTGGCCTTTAAGGTCTCTCAGTGGTGCATTCATTGCTGTCGTCATTGAGTCCATCCACCTTGCTGCTGGTCATCCTCTTCTTCTCTTTTCCCAGCATTATGGACTTCTCAAGGGAGCTGGGTCTTTGCATAATGTGTCCAGAGTATGTATGTATGTATTATTGAAAGATTTAATATACCACCCAATCCACTGACTCAGGGCTGTATACCAAGAACAGCATCCAAGTTGTAAAGAGAGACAGAGAGTGAGTGAGAGAGAGAGATTTAAAGGGCAAACGCCTGGTGGAAAAGACATGTCTTCAATAAGATCTTAAAGGCTGGAAGGGAGGAGGCAGACTGAATCAGGGGGGAAGAGAATTCCAAAGTGAAGGGGTGGCAACAATTGACTCCCAATCCCCCTAGACTTTGAGCAGAAAGCTCTCAACAGAGAACTGTTGGTTCAGTCTTCCTCAATAGCTCTAGTCTGACCTTGGTGTCTTATTCACTGTCATTCCCTTGACAGATAGACATAGATGAGATCTAGATATAAAACTACTGGCTTATTTATATCCTTATGCAAATTTTTTAAAGAATCTGATCTGATTTGGATGTCTGCTTTTCAAGAAGGATTCACCTCGAGGCCCTGGCAGACTCGGGGTTTCTGACTGTCACCCCAGCTTGCCTCACTGCAGATTACAAACTCTCCATAATGATTCTCTTGGAATCAAATTTAAGAGCAGGTTGCCAGGGAGTCTCTGGGAGCTGTGAACATGTCAGTAACCTGTCAAGTGCCAGCATTACCCATCATGGTTATTGGGCCTCTGCCAGGCAGCCTACAGCAATTTGGGTGAGTTTCTTCTCCGTGGAATGTGTGTACAATGATGAATAATGGTTGCTGCTTAATTTAATAACATTAAGAGGATCTCATTCGCTTTGAGACCATCGGCATTCCTGGAGGTCTGTCTTCCTCCTCCCTGGCCAGTGTGCTCAGGGGGAAAGTTCAAGTGGATGGCAAAACCCAGTGTAGTGGCGGATGAGGTCTAAAGGCCGTTTCACCCAACCATGTTTTCTTTCTTTCTATCTATCTATCTATCTATCTATCTATCTATCTATCTATCTATCTATCTATTGTTAAATTTATACCCCGCCTTTCATTAAGAAAATCCCAAGGTGGCTCACAATAAAATTTAAAACAAGATTATTAAAAAGACACATTAAAATATTGTGCTAAAATATATATAAACAAATCTGATTTTTTTAAAAAATTAAAGCACAAGCATAAAAAACAGTATGAAATACAAGAAGCAGCAGTGGAGACAATCATATAAAAGCCTGGGTAAAAGGCCACGATTTGACATGCTTTCTAAAAACTGTGATGGAGACTGAGGAGCAGATACCCACTGGGAGAGCATTCCAGAGTCTGGGGGCAGCAACAGAGAAGGCCCTGTCCCAAGTGCATGACAACCTAGCCTCCCTCATTGTCAGCACCCAGAGCAGAGTGCCCTCAGAAGACCTCGTCAAGTGGGCAGCAACCCATGGGGGCAGGCGGTCCCTCAGGTATCCAAGGTCCCCACTCTGTTAAGGGCTTTAAAGGTCAAAACCAGCACCTTGAATTGGACCATCCCTCCATCAGCTCTTAAATGTGTGGCCTGTGCCATTCAGATGCTTATATGTGTTACAAGAGAACAAATGCTGCTCAGGAAGTGTATAGTCCAAAGCAAACAGCTTCAAGTAAATCAGATCATATACTGCAAGAGAAGAGAAGTAAATCTCATGCTATGGCCAAAGATCCATCCACAAACTTGGGAAGCTCTCTTTGCAATAGGGGCAACCAAGGCATGAGGGACTCATGAGGACATAGTTCTTCCTAGAAACAGTCACTGGAGAAGCCAATTCAACAGATTCTTCTACCAAAGAAGAGCTCAGTCCTCTCAGAGTTTTGAGCCCAACCTCGAGCCATGAGGATGTTTCCCTCCCCTCATCCTTACATGTATGGCTGGGCATTGAACTAGAACAATAATTAGATCCAATGCAATGCAACCGCTATTGGCAGAACTTGGCATCATATCATTTCAAAATGCCAAATCACTACAGTTGGCATTGCCCGATACAGTATTTTCCATCTCATAACAGGGTTTTTCGGACTACATTCAATGATCAGATCACTATTTACGTGCTTTTTTCTGTTGCTGATGAAGTCACAAAACTTGCTTGTCATCAAATCTGGTGTTGTGTTCGACATTCTACCCGCTCTCCCCGCAGATGAACAGTCCGTCAGCCAAACCGGCCGCTCACACAACTGCTGGCTCCATTATGGAGCCAGCGGGGGCTGGGAGGATTGGGGGACATGCAGCCACTGGAAGCTCCAACATGCCCTGCTGCTTTTTGGCCTACTGGCCGGGGTCTACTCATGAGTTGCCGTGGTGCGGAGCTGATCGAAAAGCCTGGGTTAGCGGAGTGCTCACTCCACTAACCTGGGCTTAGGGGAGGGTTGTTTTAGCGGGTGACCTGCTTTCATGAGACCGCGAGCCCGGTGGTTCTCATGGGCATACAAAATCGGGCTAGCTCCCTTAGCCCGATTTTGTATGAGCGTCAGAATAGCCTCATAGTGTTTTATATATATGTAATCTCATCTACCCTTTGAACACTGAGGCCACAGTGACAATATTTGCATATATTTTTGCATTTAATTTTCCTTTGGAAGTTTGTGAACACTACCTTTACCCTGACACAGGAAATATGCAAAACACATTCTAGAAGTAATGTGTAACATGCAGCCTTTTGAACCCTCTGGCTTGTGAGTATTTTATGTTTTGAAAAGTACCTATTTTTGAGACCCATACTTTGCCATGAGCATTGGAAAGCTGCCATTCACAAGTGTGCCCAAAGCAGAAATGTGCCATCAGAACTGCAAATTCATTCAATTAAGAACCTTGAACATCTAATTCACAATTTAGATTTTTCAGATCTTAGTATTTTCAGATACCTGCCCTTCAATAGGAAATTCAATTTCAGATGAGAACCTTTCCTCTCCATTTCTTTTCGCTCTCTTTCAACATTATGCTGTACTATTCAGAATTATCTGATGAAATGCAATTTCTGCTGCTGCTCTTTCCTCTTGGCCCTGCACAATCTAAGGGACACTTCTCTCCTTCTCCATGGTGATGGAACTTTAAATACAAGCCGATATTTTTAATTTACTCAGAACAGTAGGTGATGTGTGCAGTGTGTGTGACTAAACTTAGTCCTTGACCTCAGGATACCCTCAGTAGAGCACATCTTTGTATCTCCCTTTCTTCTTGTGACACATTCCAATATAATGTGTTTATCACTATCACCAGCAAAGTAGGTATACTATTGCTGCAGAATGGCTTTTTTTTTTTTTTTTTGCATAAAGACCTGTTTTGTCCAAAACTTTGACAAACACAATGCATGTCGTAACACTCCAAAGCAAACATGGTCTTCATAGCCCAGTTGAAGAGTTCCTGCTTTGCATGCAGAAAGGTCCCAGGGTAAATCGTGCCAAAGGACCCTGCCTGAAACCCCAGAGAGTCACTACTGGTCAGCATAGACAGTCTTGACCTAGTTGAACTGAGGATTATTTGACTCTGTAGAAGACAGGTTTGTATGTCCAGTGCTGCTTAAGGCCAGCTCAACATGGTCCACAGGGGTGTAGCTATAATTGAGTGGATGGGTTCAAAGAACCCAGGCCCCTGAGCTCTTGAGGGCCCCCAGCTCCACCCCTCCCTATCCTCATTATCTCCCTCACCCCAAGGGGCCACCAGAGAGAGGCGTGGACATGGGCCCCCTCTGCCCTAGCTACGCCTCTAGTGGTCCAATTAATCTGTAGAATGCTCTGGATCTTTCCCAAGTTGTTATTTGCTAAAGAGGTCAGACACATTAAGGAGGTAAGTTACACAACCACCGTTCCACTTTGAGTTCCAAGAGCTGACGCCTCCGCTACTCTCCTTTTCCTCGGATCTTGCGTTCTCAGCTACAGCAGGGCTGCACTATCACTCCCCAAAATGAGAGCTATGGGGAGACTGTTATAACTCACTGCAAGACATTTCAGGCTGTATTTTTAGCACACCACCTCCTCATGCTAGGCTTGGGGATTTACTACTGGCATTTCTCATTAACACTCTTGCAAATCTGCTTTGGTCAAAAGGCATGGGGGCGTCAAGGGGCATGAGTGTATGTGTGTGTGAGAGAGAGAGAGAGAAAGAGAGAGAGAGAGAGAGAGAGAGAGAGAACAGGACTGCTTGTGAGTGATAACAAGGATGAGGCAGTCAAAGGAGGAAAGGTGTGCAGTGCATACAGCTGGTCTGATTTTTCGGCTTCTTCTCAGGATCTGAACTTTTAGAGGTATGGTTACCTAAGGTGGGATTCTGGGCCAAACTTTTGCTATTTTGCTCAGTAGAATCATGGCTGTAATTTAACCCTGCACATACAGACCTGCCAACTCTTCCCCACACATCAGATTTCTAAGATAGATCTCCCCACTTTCAGATCTGATCTCTGAGGAGTGAGGATGCTGGTGCTCATGACAAACAAATGTAAAAGCTGCTTTGCTGGATAAGACCAAAGTCTTGCATTTGAGCAAGTCTGGTTTTGGCCATGGTATCCTTCTAGGTTTCCTTGCTGGAGTGAGGCAGGTGGTGCTACTGTGATTCCAGTTCTTCCCAGAAGGTCGCACCCAGAAGGTGGTGCTTTAAGATGGGTGCTCTGCCTCATGGTCTTTGGCTTATGGGGCTCCACAGGGCTCTTTTTTGTCCTACATGCTGTAACCTCAACTGCTGGAAGAAGTCAACCATGCCTTCAATAAGCGAATGATACCCAGATCTACCTCTCATTTCCATTAACGGCACCCAAGGAGGTAGTAGAAGTTCTGTTGCAGTGTCTGGAGGCAGTTCTGGACTAGACTGGGGGCAAACAAACTGAACCATAATCCGGTCAAGACAGAGATGCTGTTGGGCAGCTGCTCAAGGTCACAACAGGCTGGGGGTGATCATAGTAGCAGATCGTGGCAGGCGAAAAGAGTCAGTCATGAATCCTGCTCTTCAAACCACAGTTCGTTTACACAAGAGTAGTCCCAATACATTCAGGTGAATTGGTTGTTATGTGTTGGGAGCTGGGGCCTAAAACTAGATGAGATTCCTAGGAGGGGCAGGGGAAGTATTGTCTAATGAATTCCAGCATGGCTGCATTTGCAAAATTAATTTGGGTGAATCAGAGGTGTTTTTTTTGTTTTTTTAAATGTTTCTTTTAAGGATCCAGGATCCTACCCTCTGCAAGATGAAAAGGGAATATTACAAATTACACAATTAAAGTAAGCGAGCAGGAGAAAGTGTATAAATCACAGGCCCATGATTGTAACTGCATTTGAGCCAAGTGATGGGAGGGCTGTCGGGGAGGGCTGCAATCAGGAAACTTTAACTAAAAGAGATAAGGAGCGTTGAAAGAGGCAATGCACTCGGAAATCCCATTAGTATTCATGGAAGAGGGAAGCAGAGAAAGAATCTGAAATATGATTTGCAGATAGCATTCGGGGTGAAAATGAAGGCAGCAGAAAATCAGATGGATGCCGTTTTCCATGGGACTCTTCACATGGCCGTTTGGAAGGGCGGAAGGGTACCTGGGGAGGAAGGCTGCATAGCATTACCTTCCCCTCAGATAATTTCCAAGACATTGCTGGATCATGGGCCCAGATGGTCCACTGCTGCCCCAGGCAGAGTGGGGGTGTGGGGATCAGGACATGTCATCCCACCCTCTGGAAATCCCACAATGCACAGCATGAGTCATTATGGGGATCCCCCTGGCGACGGCCAGGAGCCTGCTCCTGTGCCAGGCCTGGCTGGGAACAGCCGGAGATCACACACTAGCAGTTAGCCCAAGTGAAGGGTGTGCTCACACCCTTAATCTTGGTTAACTGGTGGGTTCCAAAGGCAGGTTTGCTGCTGTGGTGTTGTCAGGATCTGCACAGTTCCCAGAAGTTCTCATAGGCAGTCAAAGCCCAGGCTTCACTGCCTTAGCCTGATCTTGGCTGCTTGTAAGAACAGCCTCAATAGTGGGTTCCTGCAATCAAACCTTTTTGTAAGGCCAAGCGGTCAAAACGGAGGAGAGCTGGTCTGGTGGTAGCAAGCATCAGTTGTCCCCTTTGCTAAGCAGGGTCTGCCCTGGTTGCATATGAATGGGAGACTACATGTGTGAGCACTGTAAGGTATTCGCTTCAGGGGATGGAGCTGCTCTGGGAATTGCAGAAGGTTTCAAGTTCCCTCCCTGGCAACATCTCCAATATAAGGCTGAGAGAGATTTCTGCCTGCAACCTTGGAGAAGCCACTGCCAGTCTATGAAGACAATACTGAGCTAGATAGACCAATGGTCTGACTCAGTATATGGCAGCTTCCTATGTTCTTATGTCACCAAAGGGCTCACAGTGGAAAAAAAGGACCAGTTCAACTGGCAGAGAGGGAAAGTTCATCTGAAGGCCAGAGATCATCTGGTGCAGCTGTCTCATGGGTGCAGCCACCTTCCGGTCAAGCAATCAGTGAGGTTCTTTAAGAAGAAGACCAACGAAGTACAATGTCTAGCAAAACAGAATAGCAACTAGTGTTTTTGCTGCTTGGGCAGCCCTGGCTCAGAGGCATGTTGGTTTGTGATCTTTGTATGCAATTTCTGTAAGAAACGGGGCCACTTGGCATGAGCGTGCTCTTAGCATGGCCCAACACAGTGTCATTGGTGGAGCCACGGAGCCCCCCTAACTCTAGATTCATCTGGTGAACCAGATCAGAACATGGAATCATCTACCTTGTTATGGGGGCTTGCACACCTGGCAGAGTTTTGCAGCGCTGCCACCATATTGGTTTGGGAAGCATATAGGAGTGCCAGTGTGCATGGGGTTTGACACTGGAGCAGCATACCTTATGGTACCACAGATCATGTACCAGGCACACTTCTCTCACCTTCCCTTGTTGCCTGCTGATGCTCTGCTAATTTCTTACACTGGGCACATGGTACAGTTATTTAGAAAACTATAGGTAGGTGTTTGCTTCTGAGAGCAACATATCAAGTTTCACCTGCTCATTGTTAAAGATGAATTATAGACTCTCTTAGGACATTTATTTATTTATTTATTTATTTATTTATTTATTTATTTATTTATTTGACACGTGTGTATATACACCGCCCAGAATGCAAGTCTCTGGGCGGTTTACAACAAAACAATAAAAACAACAGATAAAAAGATTAAAACATGGCAACAATTAAAATTTAACACATGAAAACTATTACAAACACAATTAAAACAATATCTAATTAAAAGCCCGGGTGAACAAATGCGTCTTGACTGCCTTTTAAAAAGTTGTAAGAGATGGGGAGGCTCCTGTTTCGGCAGGAAGTGAGTTCCAAAGCCTCGGCCCACACTGCATAAAGATATAACATTGTTTCTCCAAGGCTGCAGCCCTAATCAGTTAAACCAATCATGTCCTGTTCCAGCACCCTGGGGATTTGCTGGATGACCCTGGCAACAACAGCACATGGACTCTAGAGGAAAGCAAGGTCAGAGATCTATGATGTTATGGGATGCTTATTCCAAGTGGATTGAGGTTTCCCTCCTGTCAATGGCTGATGCACACTCTGTCATTCTAATACTGAAGAACTTAGTGTTTTGTTATAGGGTGCCAGAGGAGATTGTCTCAGACAATGGCCCTCCATTTCATTATGAGATGTGGAGTGTTTTTTGGCAACAAATGGCTTTTACTCACACAACCACTCCACCATATCACCTTTCCACAGTTAGTCCCCTGCTAACTGAGATAAGAGGTACCTTCTTAAAGTGGCGAGTCTCTTTATTTAGCAGAGGGAGATTAACACCCTATCCGTACCCAGAACGACATCCCTCCAGTGGCTGCTGCTGGCCTCTATCTTATGTTTCTTTTTTTAGATTGTGAGCCCTTTGGGAACAGGGAGCCATTTTATCATTTATTTATATCTATGTAAACTGCTTCAGGAACTTTTTTTGAAAAGCGGTATATAAAAGTTCATCGTAGTCTTCGTCATCGTAGTCTTCCTCAAATGTGGCTGCAGAACTGGCCTGGGGAAAGTACAACACCAAAGCAGGAGTTCCTTGACTGATTTATGTTCAGTTACTAATGGCACAGCGGGGAAATGACTTGATTAGCAAGCCAGAGGTTGCTGGTTCGAATCCCCCCTGGTATGTTTCCCAGAATGTGGGAAACACCTATATTGAGCAGCAGTGTTAAAGGAAGATGCTGAAAGGCATCATCTCACACTGCGCAGGAAATGGCAATGGTAAACCCCTCCTGTATTCTACCAAAGAAAAGCCACAGGGCTCTGTGGCCACCAGGAGTCGACACCAACTCGACAGCACACTTTACCTTTACTGCACCACTACCCCATAGCACTACAGGCAAGACTCCCAATTCCTTGTTTTTAGGTAGGGAGCTGCATACCTCACTTACCTTGTTTCACCCCCAGCAGGACTCGTCAAGAGGTGGCCCCTCAGATGGAGGTCCCCAGGCATGGCCATCACCATGAAGAAGAAGATTAGTAAGGGGGAAAGGGGAGAGCCAGTTCATCTGGGTTGGTGTTTGGCACAGGCTGGGATTGGAAGGGAATTCCATTCTC
The DNA here is from genome assembly GCF_027244095.1 of Hemicordylus capensis. NCBI lineage: Eukaryota > Metazoa > Chordata > Lepidosauria > Squamata > Cordylidae > Hemicordylus > Hemicordylus capensis. The sequence continues at coordinate 316,264,966 of NC_069660.1, read as the reverse complement.
ACTATCTCCTGCTCTGTGACTTTCTCTTCTCAAACATCACCCTTAATCTCTTCTCAAGTATCTTTTGCTCTTGGCTCAATCTTTCATATTCCCTCATTACCTCCTGACACCTTCAAAAAACGCTCTTCTCTTGCTTCGTCCCTCATTTCTTTTTGCATGTCCCATCCTTCATTTCCTCTCCTCTTTTGCCATCACAATCCACTTCTCCCTTCACCTTACATTTCTTGGGAATGGAGAATCCTCTTCCCAATCCCAGTAGCTGCCTGTAGGGCAGAGACTATGCAGAATTATTATCCAATGTATACAGGCAGTAATGACTGATTTATTAACAGAGAACTCCCAGAACTGACCTGAAAGATTCTTGGATTTCATTGTATTTTGACCAGTTTTTAAATTTGGGTCTGTGACTCTGCATCCCAATTACTGACATTTTTTGTGCAAATATTTCTTACCAGAAAATAGTTACAAGTCACCTGACATCCTGCCCACACCCCGAAAGCTACTCATAGGCAGCTGAAATCAAAGCTTGAAGTTTCTATTTGACTGCACCCCAAAAAACAGGCATCAGCCATGTTGGCTGTGTTGTAATAATTTGACCCCCAAACCCCTCTGATTTTGGAAAAACTCAGAAGGTACAAGTAGTATATAATACTTTCCTGCAAGAGTACAGTAAAAAGTACACTGGAAACATATTTGTGTGTGTCCCTAAATAAAGAGGCAGAAAGCATGTGTAGAGATGTGTGAGCCAGTTTGATTCAAGCCGGGCTCGACATTGAACCAGCCCAGTTTGGGTGGTCTGCTTTTGAACTGGACCAGACCCCAAAGGGGGTGGGTTTCCAGTCCGAGCTCAGACTGAACCATCCCAGTTTGGACTGGTTTGGTGGTCTACTGGTAAAGGAGAATCCGGCGAGGATTCCCCTTTACCAGTAAAGGGGCAGGGGGCTTCCCTAAGCAGAAGGGGAGTCAGTTTGTACTTCCAAGTACATTGTCAGTGGTGGCACTGTCTCCCGCCCACCCCCACTGCTGGGGTGTCAGACGAGATGATGCCATGTGGTCCTAAACAATGAGCTAGTAATTGTCCAAAGCTCCCAGGAAGCAGACTTCTTTATTTTTGTGGGAATGAAAATATTAACCCAGCTGGAGGCAGGAAAATGTTTAGCAAGGAACCAGAAAACAGTTTGCTTGGGCTCTGTTTGCTTGTTTCTCAGAAAACTCTCCTTTTTGCTTCTCACATTTTATGGAGCCATAAAAGGCTTTCACCCTCCAGCAGACTTTAAAGTAATTCCACATGGCCAATATTGCAAAGAAAGGCAAGCAAACCAGGTTGATTTTTCTAAATGGCCAGGCACAACTAAGCGTGAAACGACTCTGCCTGTGAAAAAGGGAGGCGTTGCGGAAGGCAAGACGGTCTAAATGGAAGGATTTCCTAAGGCGGTTTTCTCAATGTTGCTTTCATGATAATAATAATAATGATAATTCATATTATAAATCACAAACACTTTTTTTAAAAAAAGCACTAGGATTACTCGACTGGTGTCAGTGAATTGACTTTGAAAGTTTAGGGCTTGGCGCTGAACATCTTTGCCATGCAATCATAGGCAAGTTGGCCCAGAAGTAAGTCTCAGGGTGCCCACTAAGTGTGCATAGGATTGTAGCCTTAGAACATAAGAACAACTCTGCTGGATCAGACCCAAGGCCTGTCTCTAGTTTGGCATTCTGTTTCACACGGTGGCCAACCAGATACCCCTGAGAAGACCACAGGCATGCCCCCTCTCCTGCTGTTGCTCCCCTGCAACTGGTATTCAGAGGCATCTTGCTTCTGAGGCTGGAGGCGGCCTATAGCCACCAGACTAGTAGCCATCGAAAGACCTGTCCTCCATGAATTTGTCTAAGCCCTTCTCAAAGCCATCTAGGCTGGTGGTCATCACCACATTTTGTGGCAATGAATTCCATAGATTAATTATGTGTTGTGTGAAAAGTGCTTCCTTTTGTCGGTCCTACAGACTGACAAGCTATAGTAAAGGTAAAATGTAAAGTGTGCCGTCAAGTCAATTTTGACTCCTGGCACCCACAGAACCCTGTGGTTTTCTTCGGTAGAATACAGGAGGGGCACAGCAGAAGAACTGGAATAGGGATTGAAGCCCATGTACTTCAGGCCACATGAGAACAAAGAGGCGAGCTCTGCCTTTATACCAAACACAGCAGTAAACATACAAGATGGGTTCACACATAATGAAGGTAAGTAAACATAAAGAACCAGTGGGTCCATGCTTCTGCTATTGCTGTCACTTCTATGTTGTGTGAATCTGAATGTGTGAACCTAGTTCCTGCCACAGTGACGTAGCAACAACAGTGCAGGGGGTTGCTGGCCCCGGGCTGCTAGTATATCTGGGGTCCACCATCTGCCTCCCATGGTGGTTCATGCACCCTGTACCACCGCCACGGTCTCTGGGAGCAGGGGAGACTGCCTGTGCTTCTCCAAACCATTTTAGAAGCTGCGAGTGGTGCCGCAGCAGGGTATTAGCCTATCTGCTCTCCAAGGCAGCAGTCACACATTGGACCGGGTCTCACGATCAGGGAGACCCAGTTTTAATGGGTGAGTGGGAAGAGCGGGCTAAGCCCGCTCTCCCCGCTCACGAGTGAGCAGGAAGCCCTGGGTGGCTGGATCGGCCGCCCACACGATGGCCGGCACCGTGACGGAGCCAGCAGGGGGTGGGGGGAGCACGGGCCGCGCGCCCCCCCCCACAAGCCCCAGTATGCCCTGTGCGACTGTGCAGGGCATACTGGGGAGACCCCCGGCCTGGGTCTACTCGTGAGTAGGTGTGGTGTGAAGGCGCGCCGGGGCTACTCACGATCGTAAAAAGCAGGTTTACTGGAGTGCTCGCTCCGCAAACCTGCTTTTTACCAGGGGTTCTCGAGCGGGTTACCCGCTCAAGAACCACCAGGCTCGGCTGCAAGCCTGGTGGTTCTTATGGCCAACAAAAATCAGGCTAGCCTCTGCTAGCCCGATTTTTGTTGATTGTGAGAAGCGCCCCATTCTGAGGGTGGCTGGGAGGTTGGCCGCAGATCTTCAAGACACCAGCTCTCAAAACAGCATGGAGCAGGGGTGCCAGCATAGAGCAGGGGTGGAGCCACCACTGGGCAAACGGGTTCAAAGAACCCAGGCCGCCACCAATCAGGGGCTGCAAGCCTGGCCCCAGACACACACCCCACGTCTGACATCAGACATGGGGGCGTTATTTTGGTCCCAAACGGGGCCTCGTGGCCCCATTCGGAGCTGAAATCAGCCTGCATTGCATTGGCAGTGCAGCCGGAATGACTCTCCCTGCCTTAAAGGCAAGGTGCACCACTCCTGGTCTCGCTGCCAATGTAGCGGGACCAATCGATCTCCTTCCCAAACAAGGCCACACGGCCCCGTTTCGGAGAGAGATCAGCCTGCATTACATTGGCAGCACGGCCAGGATGGCTCTCTCTGCCTTTGAGGCAGGGAGAGTAGCTCTGGTCCACGCTGCTCAATGCAGCGCAGGCTGATCTCCCTTCCAAACATGCGGCCCCGTTTGGGAGGGAGACCATGTCCCCCGCGTCTGAAGTCAGACATGGGGGCGGGTCCAGGGGGCCGTGGCAGCGGCTGAACATGCTCCTGGCTTGGAGGAATCTTGAGCAGCAACTCCCCCCCTCCAGCGGAGTGTGTGTGTGTGTGGCTAATTAGAGGAGCTCCATTAGGGGGCCGGGGGCCCATATTCATTTCTCATCCCAGGGTTCACTCCTACCTTGCTAGGCCACTGCTCTGGCATCACACAAATATTATTTTTGAGCCTACTTTCCTTAAGGAAAGTAAGCTTATGAAATCACCCAGCTTTCTGTGCCTTTCTCTGTGTTTAAGTGTGTGCTCCCTAGCAACTCTGCAATGCCTGGCCTGATTTGAACCAAATTTGGTACAGTTGTAGGGACACATAGGGACACCTCAATAGTATAGTTTGTGATGATGTCACCCACCGCATTTAGGGGTGTGCACAAAACCTGAAAACCCCGTTCACTAAGTAGAAAAAAATATTGTTTTTACTACTACTACTACTAATAATAATAATAATAACAATGAGAAGGACTCAATGTCTGGATAAAACAAACCAGTCAATAACACCTGTCTAACTGTGTTAACAACAACAACAACAACAACAACAACAATAATGGTCGACTTATCATTATTGTGGGGCTTTGGGGGGATGCTGCCATGGCCACGGGGGAGCGGTGTTCTCTCGAGGTTCCCCCTCCCCCGGCCGGCCTCCCTCCAGTCATTCTTGGCCCCTTTGCGGCTGTTTCCGGACCATTACAGGCCGCTCTGCGCTGCTGGTGGCCATTTTGGAGACTGCCGCGCATGCGCACTGGCCATCTGTATGAGGCCAGAGAGGCCCATAACAGGCCTAAAAGGACCAGAAGGGCTGAAAACAACTGGGGGGAGGCCAGTGATCCACCCCCTGAAGCCCCACAATGGTGGTATGTCTGCCAGTTTTTTGTTTTTGTTTTTTTTTAAGACCTGCACCAGCCCTGGGTTGGTCTAGTTCTTGTGCGAGCCAGCTTGGCCTCGAGCCGGCTCACACATTCCTCACCCCAATTTAATATGCTGGATGCAAGAATGTTTGAGATGCAAGTGGGAACTAATTTGAACCAAATTTAGTACAGATGTAGTGTCACATAGGGACACTTCATTGGTCTTGTTTGTGATGATGTCATCTGCCCCGATTCAAGCCGGTGGATGCATGAATGTTTTAGGTGCAAGTGGGCTGACTTGTGAAGATGGTGATTATCAATTAAATTTATAATTAAAGGAAAGTAGGCAGATTGGTTCTTATCGGAACTTCCTGTTTTCATAATATTTCTGTTAAAACACAAAGTTGTGGTATTCTTTTTCCAGAAGCCCTCGATCTCCCAAAGGTGGCACACCGGTTTGCAGGTCCCCTGCAGGTCCCACCTTGGTGACCCACCAAGGAATGTTCTAACCCACCATGCCCCACCTCATTTTTGCAGTTCTAGGAAGGCAGGAGATGTATTCAGTCCTCCAGTTCAGGGCTTCCTATTTTAGGGTTCCCAGATATTGTTGGACAATGACATCAAGCCTGCCAGGTACCTTGGTCAGATTACTGTCCCCAAATATTGTACAGCTTTTTTGCTAGCCCATTTAGATTCATTGTGTACAGCTGTGTTTGAGGGAAGATTTAAGAAGGTTCCGTATGCAGAGTGCCTGTGTAACACAGGAAGTATTGAAACAACAACTCATTTTTTGCTATACTGCAATTTTTATGACGATATTCATCATTATTATTTGCTTCCTTTTAAGAAAGATTATCCAGGTTGCTCTGATAAGTTTTATGTAAGTTACATTTTAATGGATATGAATAATATGTAGGGGTGTGCAAACCGTATCAACTCACACCCCAGGTCCCGGTTCGACTGGTCCAAGTTCCCACTGGACCGGGTCCGGTTCAGACTGAATGGTCCGAACCGGTTCAAGGCAATGTATGTAAAGGGAAATCTGCGGAAGATTCCCCTTTAGAAGCAAAGGGGTATTCCCTAAGGGTGGAGGGCAAGGAGGGGAACTTACCTTCCTGGCAGTGGTGGGACAGTGGGGGCAGGATGGCGGAGGGCTCCTCTAACCCCCCCCCCACCCAACCACCACCACGACCCTGCTGGCCTCCTCAGTAGCAGCCTCGGCTGGCAGCTGCAGCCCAGTTCAGGCCTCGATGCAGTAACTACAGAGCACCCAGCAGTACTCCACGCATGCGCAGAGGCCATTAGAATAGAGAGCCCTGTGCTCTTGCACAAGAGCCGGGTGCTCTTGTTCAAGTTCACAGGGCTATCTATTCTTATGGCCTCCATGCTTGTGGAAAGGCTTGCCATACAATCTCCAGTTACCGCACGGAAGCTTGGACTAGGCTGCAGCTGCCAGTGGGGGCTGGTATTGGGGAGACTGGCAAGGGGTTTAGAAGATCCTGCTGCTGTCCCACCACCACCAGGAAGATAAGATCCCCTCCCTCTGCCCTTAGGGAATCCCCCTTTGCTTGTAAAAGGGGATCCTCAGTGGATTCCCCTTTTCAAGCATTGATCCAAACGGGTGCGCGAATTGGTTCAGCCTAGGCCTGGTTAGGCCGGAACCGAACTGGCCATACTGGTTTGGTGCACATCCCTAATGATATGCTATCATTAAATGCAGCAATGTTTTGTTTTACAGCAGGGAAGGTACAACAGAAGATGAAAAGTGGATTGGAATGTTTATAATTATTTTATTTTAATTGTGCTATTGTTATACTTAAGCTGCTTGAATAGCAGTCTGTTAGTATCATTTAGTCTTTCTTCCATTCTCTAGTCTGTGATCAAAATAAAGATTTGTGCATTTATTCATGCTACAAATCCCATTTACAGCCACAATTGCTACTCAACTTGGTAGGTCAGAGGTTGTGTGGTGTGTGTGTGTGGCGGGGCGGGGGGATGATTTTTTTAAAAACCCATGATAAATAGAGAAATATTCTTGTACAATGTGGTAGCGTTTTCTTTTTAAAATATTCCCATGCTGAGTTCTAATAGGTCGCTGCCTTATAGCATAAAACATTGTCTTCTCCTTCCTGTTCCCATCGTATACATATGTATGAGTATTAATCCTGCCAAAGAAGAGAGAAAGGAAGAGAAAAGCAATAAAAAGTGTAAGTATCAAGTGGACTTTGCTGGATTTACTGCTGTGAATTACCATTTCACACACATGACTAGTCCCAACATAAGAGATATTATATTGGGAGGTGCCTTGCTGCCTCAAATCCAGCTCCCCTGCAAAACACTCTCCATATGTCCGCATTTGTATGGTAAAGGACTCTGCCACAAGACCATCAGAGCCCTGAGAGATCAGAGCAAAAGTCCATCTGGTCCAGCCTCCTGCTTCTCATACCAGACCACAGTGACTCTCCGAAGCACACAAGCAGGATACGGAGACCATAGTCCTCCCCACTGTTACTTCCCAGAAGCTGGTATTCAGTAGCATACTGCTTTTCTACATGAAGGCATCTGGTTGGCCACTGGGGTAAGCAGAATGCTGACCTTGTAAGGCTTTGCTCTGATCCGACAGAGCTCTTCTTCTTTTATATATTGGGTTCCATGTAGCCATTATTACTAAGGGCGGTGGAGAGAGCTCCCTTCCCTGACTATCTTCTAAACCACTTTTGAAGCCATCTAAGCTAATGGACATCACCCCATCTTCCAGAAGTAAAATTCATGAATTAAAGAGGCATTGAGGTCTTTCACATGACCTTGAGGCCGCTACTTGGATGCGCTGCAGGGAAGGCGGGAACTTGCCCGCCTTCCCTAGCAGACGGCCATCGGCGGCTGCCCCCTCCATCATGCCATGCACCCACGCAAGGAGTGGTGTGGGGACCACAGGAGCTGGGGGTGGGAAGATGTCCACCCTCCTGCATCCCAAGATGCCCTGGAGCATGCGCGTGGTGGCTGTTCTTGTTAGGAGGTGAGCAGAAGGAAACACATGACAGCTTGCCAAAAATGTCAGAGGCTGGCACATAAGTATTAATATTATTTATTCGAAGTCTATACCGCCCTTCCAAAAATGGCTCGGGGTGGTTTACACAGAGAAATAATAAATAAATAAGATGGCTCCCTGTCCCCAAAGGGCTCACAGTCTAAAAAGAAACATAAGATAGACACCAGCAACAGTCACTGGAGGTCCTGTGCTGCGGGTGGAGAGGGCCAGTTACTCCCCGCCCATCCCCATTAAATATAAGAGATTCACCACTTTAAAAAGGTGCCCCTTTGCCAAGTTTGGATTGCATGTGAATGCCATCCTCTTGGCATGCCCCCTTCCTAAATGCATGGTCAGGGGCAGTATCACCTGAAGCCACCCACTAGAACTCTGAGGTGTCACTGTGTGATGTCCTGACACAGTGTGAAGAGAATGTTGTGAGACCATCTTCCTCTCCACCTGGCCAATTTCAGTTGGGATTACCATGATTTTCGGTGCCCTGTCCCATAGAATAGCTCACGGAATAGCCCATCCTGAACTCATTTGCCTCCCCCTCTATTTCTTTTAAACTGAACAAAATCTGTGCAATGAAAAATTCAAACAGTGGCCATTTAATATCAAAACAGCAAACCAGGAGGGGAAAAAATATTACTCTAGGCCTGACAAAATAAAATGGGTTTAACCATTATCAAAACAGGGCACTAGACAGCTGGCCCAAGGGAAGGAGTCCTAAACTCTGGGCAGTGATACAAAACAACAACAACTCTGTCTTGTGTCCCCACCAAATGGACCACTGATGGAAAGGGGACCTGCTGACAGCCTGGGACAGCCCAAATTATTGCAATGGTGCCTTCTCTCATACCCCTGGTGGGGCAGCCCTCTTTCAGAATGAACCCTTGAAATCTTTAAAAGTAGGGGCAGGAAGGAGAAAAGATTGGTAGTAGGGGTGTGTGAACTGGGCCAACTGGTTTGAGCTTGAACCAGACCAGTTCCAAAAAAGAGGGGGACAGTCTAAGTTTTATTTTTATTTATTTATTTATTTATTACATTTATATCCCCCTCTTCCTCCAAGGAGCCCAGAGTGGTGTACTACATGCTTAAGTTTCTCCTCACAACAACCCTATGAAGTAGGTTAGGCGGAGAGAGAAGTGACTGGCCCAGAGTCACCCAGCAAGTCTCATGGCTGAATGGGGATTTGAACTCGGGTCTCCCCGGTCCTAGTCCAACATTCTAACCACTACGCCACGCTGGCTCTAAGGAGAGCTGGTCTTGTGATAGCAAGCATGACTTCTCCCCTTAGCTAAGCAGGGTCCACCCTGGTTGGGAGACTTGAAGTGTGAGCACTGTAAGATATTCCCCTCAGGGGATGGAGCCGCTTTGGGAAGAGCATTTAGATTCCAAGTTCCCTCCCTGGCAGCATATCCAAGATAGGGCTGAGAGTGACTCCTGCCTACAACCTTGGAGAAGCCACTGCCAGTCTGTGAAGACAATACTGAGCTAGATAGACCATTGGTCTGACTCAGTATATGGCAGCCTCCTATCATCCTATGTTCCTAAACCAAACCAGGCCCGGCTCAGAGCAAACTGGTTTGGCCCAGTTCGGCCGGTTCGATTGCCCTGCTTGTAAAGCGGCATCCAGTAAGGATAATCCTTTACAAGCAAAGGGGGCTGGGGGGATTCCCTATCTAAAAATGGTTTTTTGGCGGGGGGGGGGAGCAGAGAGCAGCTTCCTGGCTCTTGCGGCAGGAGCAGTGGTGGCCACTTGGACCTGCAGGCACTGCCTCCCGCACTGTGGGGCCGGCAGGCAGCCACAGTGTGCAACAAGCACCGCTGTAGCTGCCCCCACCGCCACTGAGGAGAGCCTCCAGAAGAGCCAGTACTGTAAGGTGCCATCGACCTGCCCTCGAACTTGAACCAAACCACCCATTCCTCTTCCATGCACACACCTAGTGGGTAGCAGCCTTCTATTCTCTCTCCTCATGCTTCTTGCAAGTAAGCTTTGCAAAGAGCGCAGGGAGAGGCACTCCTTGCAAAAACTGGCAAGGCTCAGATAGGTCCCAAAGAGTTGTCGTGAAGGTGACGGTGGAGAAACCTGGCTACCCTGATGGTGCCCCCAGAACCTGCCACCCGAGGTGATGGCCTCTCCTTGCCTCATGAAAGGGCTGCCCTTGAGAGGGCCTTCAGCAGCATCCTTGATGGAAGGGCAGATTTGTGTGGCAAAATGTGATTTGCTGAATATTCTGATTCCAAAGCAGATTGGACTTCAAAGCTAATGACCAGCACTTTGAACTGGGCTCAGAAATGAATGTGGAGCCAATGTAGGTTGGATCGCGCTGGAGTTGTACATTACCCATGATCGTATGTTTGTAAGTCTGGGCAGAAAATAGATGCAGTCATCTATGGGGAAGCAACTGCCTTGGCACATCTTCCAAAATCTCAGCATTTTTTCAAGTTATATGTTTCCTGTTTAATTTGCTTTTGGGGGGAAAACCTTGTTATATTTTTCAGAGAAGTGAGGAAAGTAAAAGAGATGCAATAAAGTTAGAGGTCACAAAGACAGCACAGGGTAATAATTGAAATTATTCATGGAAAAGAGTTAAAATATTACAAGTGTCATGATCAAAATTTGAATGTTTGGAAAGAAAAGTAAGAAAGAGAAGCAACCAGAAATGACTTGGAATGGATTTTGAAAAGAATATTAAATGTTATTACCAGTAAAATTTACAAGTGCCATATATCACATCTGCTCTTTTCTTCTCTGCTCTGGAAGAGAAATATCCAGTTCTGAAATGAACTGGATTGTGCTAAAATGAACTCTTGCTGATGGTGGCAGGTTGTTAATGAAATGACACTTCTTTTCATGTGGCTTAGGTTGAAAGAGGCTCTCACGTTATGAACTTCAAAAGAAACTTGGAGAGAGAATAAGGTAAGTTCTGCTGTGTTTCCTTGTGTATTAGCTGTCAGAATCGCTGACCTTCCTCTGTGTAGGGGTACAGCCTCTCCTGATCCAAGCCTCTCAGGTTTCAGATTTCATGGAAATGGATATACAGAGAGTCAGGCAAAGAAAGAAAGAGCAACCACCTGCAACTCAATTTCTCCCCCTCTCACTGCCTCTTACACGTGAACCCTTTCGTCTGTCGTAGAATCATAGAACTGGAGAGGTCTTGTCGGCCATCTTGTCCATCTCCCTGCTCATTGCAGGGAATCCAAAGCTAGAAAGCAGGGGATCCTCAATCCAAAGCTAGGTGGCTGAACAGCCTGTGCTTGAACACCTCCAAGTGATGGAAAGTCATCCCCTGACTAAGGAATTGGTTCACCTGTCAAACTGCTCTTACCATTAAGAAGTTTCTCCTAAATGTTCAACCAATATCTACCTTTCTGTAACGTAAGCCCTTTCAAGCTAGTCCTCTTCTTCGGGGCAGCAGAAAACTGACCTCTTTTGTGTGAGAGCCCTTCAGGTGCTTGAAGAATGCTCTCTGCCCTCGGACCTCTCGTCTCCAGCTCCTTCAACCTTTCCGCTTGCGGTTTCTTTTCTAGGGCCCTGACTATCTTCATTGCCATTCTTTGAATTCAGTCCAGCTTGTCAACCTCCTTCTTAAAATGCAGCACCTAGAACTTCACACACTCCTACAGATGAGGTCTTAGTGATGCTGAATAAAGCAGAATTATTACTCTCTGCGACTTGGGAATTATTAGTGTAGCCTAAAATCACATTAGCAGTTTTTGCATCTGCAACCTGCTGATGACTCTTAGATCCTTTTCAAACGTGCTCCTACCAAGTCAGGTATTCCCATCATAAATGTGTGCATTTGATGTGTGTGTGCACACACATTTGTGCATGTACACATACACACACACAGAGACAAAACTTTGCATTTGTTGAAGTTGATTCTGTTTGTTTCATCCCAGTTTCCCAAATGTGAAACTGGACAAATTTCCAGGGCTCTAAGTGCCTCTGGAATCCATTGTAGGCTGTCTAAGAATGAGGACCACAGTGGGATACTATGAACATGCAGAAATACTGCATGGTGTTGATGGCACATTTATTGGTTATTTATTTATTTATTTATTTATTTATTTGGGTTTTTATACCACCCTTCCAAAATGGCTCAGGGTGGTTTACAATTAAAACAAAACCATTAAAATCAGTTAACAAACCAAAAATTATAAAACAGTATAAAACAACAATTAACAATTAAAACATCATAAAACAGCAATTAAACCATCACAACAATTTTTTAAAACCCCGAAAACCAGGTTACAACAGTAATACCAGTTACAACTATTTAAATCCCTGGAAGGTCAGGTCAAACAGACAAGTTTTAAGGGCTCTCCTGAAGGCCAGTAAAGAATTCAAACTGCGGATTTCTGCCAGGAGTGCATTCCACAGTCCAGGAGCAGCTACAGAGAAGGCCCACCTCTGAGCCCACATTCTTTTAGTGATCAGTTTGTGGGATGCCACAATGCATCAGGCAGAAATTCAACAGGTGCATCTGCAGCAAGTGACTGTGAATAGATTATGGATAAAAAATTGTTGCAGTGAGGAAGGACCACAGCTCAATGATGCAGCACATGCAGAAGCTACAGTGCCTCCCCCTCCAGTCCAAATAGATTTCCTGCTTCTTTGATGGCCCCGGTACTGTTTCTCAGCATGTTATGACTGACCTTTTCCGCCTGAGCAGTTAGAATGTTCATGGAAGTTCCCCAGAAATTTCATTACATCGCCGCCAATGATAGTGGTTGACACTTGGGGAATGATTAATAGGTGACAGCAGTATTTAGCGTTGTGTTTCTCTATGAAAAATGTCACACCACCTGTCTGTTTATCTCGAGGCCATTAAGGTGGCTTTCCTTTGTCTGAAACTTTGTGGTTGCTGCAGAAGTATGTAGCATTTCATTGAAATGTTAAATAACGTTGCCACCGACATAGAAAATGAAGCAACTTGTCAACATGATTGAACAGGCAGGGATGCACAAAGGGCCCTGCTAGGCAGACGTTGTACTGTTCATCCTCCAACCAAGAGAACCACCCAGAACCCTCTGCATTCACCTTCTGTGATTATCATACCGATAGCATGCATTTGCTCAGCTTGCATTTTCTGGCTTTGGTGAGCTTGAGTTCAGCAAAACCGTTCTGTAAAGCAGCCTTGAACTCTTAATAAGGCCTTTGTGTGCAGTGGCAGAACCAGAAAAAAACCTGAGGAGGAGAGCACAGAAGGGGCAAAGTACATTCATGGGTGGGCAAGCTGTACATTCCATATATTAGATTTCCGAAACACACATGGGAAGCAGATCGGGGAGAGCAAACTTTTTTTTCTCCACCTCCCTGCTCCCTGGAGCCATCCTTGTTTATGCGGCCAGTTTCCTAAATCAGGGGTTCCCAACTTGTGATACTCCAGATATTGCTGAACTACAGCTCCTACCATCCCCAGCTACAATTTATTGTGACGGGGGATAGTGGGAGTTGTAGTTCAGCAACACCTGAAGTACCGCAGATTGAAAACCTCTGCCCTAGATGACGAACAAATGAATTTAATCTACTAAAAACAAATCCACAATCCAAAAGTCAGTGTTTTATGACAATCAAATATCTGTATGTATGTTCCCAGCCAAAGGCTCTTGAGTAAACTTAGCAGTCATGGGATAAGGGATAAGGGGACAGGTTCATGTGTGGATCAGTAACTGGTTGAAGGACAGGAAACAAAGGGTAGGAACAAACTGACAGTTTTAACAATGGAGGGAAGTAAGAAATGGGATCCCCTTCAGGGATCAGTACTGGGACCAGTGCTCTTTTACATGCTCATAAATGATCGAGAAGTTGGGATAACCAGTGAAGTGGATAAATTTGCAGATGACACTAAAATATTTAGGGTAGGGAAACCCACAACAGATAGATGCCACCAGCTTGTTTGGTGGTGACCCAGGACTGGGATTTCTCTGGGGCTGCCCCAAGGCTTTGGAATATGCTCCCTGCTGATATAAGAGCATCTCCTTCTCTGTTTGTTTTCGGGAAGAACCTCAAGACTCCCCTGTTTTTGCAGGCTTTTAAAATTAGAATTATTTTTTAAATAATTTTAAATATCTGTTTTAATAACTATTTTATTCTATTGTTTTTATTGTCATGTATTTTAATCTGTGACTTTTACATATTTTATATTTTGTACGCCACCTAGAGATGTACATATCAGGCGGTATAAAAATATGATAGATAGATAGATAGATAGATAGATAGATAGATAGATAGATAGATAATGAGGAGCTCCAAAAGGATCTCTCCAAACTGTGGGGGAGTGAGCGACAAATGGCAAATTCAGTTCAATGTAAGTAAGTGTAAAGTAAAGCATATTGGGGCAACAACAACAACAACAAAAAACAGCATGGAATGCTTTGAGCACAAAACAGAACACCCTTTTTAAAAAGGGCCTGTTTCAAGCTCAGAGCGGAACAAGCCCATTTCAATTGAAATGTTTAAATTGAAATGTTTCAACATTTCAAGGACCACTTTGGAGGCCTGTTTTTCCCTTGCTTATTGGTTTCTGGTACTGGCTTCCAATTTGCTTGTGAACTTCTTGCTTCTTTGTTGGCTTGTTATCAACAAATCTAATGTTGTTATGGCCAACTGTGCCCCCATTGGCTGGAGGAAGGGAGGAGGACGGGGAAACACAGAATGAGGAAATTTCAAAATGTATTCAAAGGGACTGGGAGGCAGAAAGCCCTTATTGTGCCTCTCTTGATGCAGAGGATGCACTGGGACAGGAAAAGAGGAAATAATCTTTGATTTGTGGTTTTCTTTTCTCAGCACTGAATATAATATGCTGTGCTATTGCTACTGTAACTATCTGGTTTTGCTAGATCTCAGACTGACAAAGGCAGAACTTGGGTGCCTGCCTGCCTTGAGTTGTGGTATGGTTTGCTTATGAGATAGTGTTGTGGTGAGAAATGGACATCATTAGGAAGGGGATTGAAAATAAAAATGCTAATATCATCATGCCCTTATACAAATCTATGGTGCAGCCACATTTGGTTCTAGTCACCAGAACTGTACCAGAACAATGGTACAATGTCTACAATGTCTTTCTGGTCTTAAGAAAGACATTGTAGAACTGGAAAAGGTGCAGAAGAGGGCAACCAAGATAATCAGGGACCTGGAACAGCTTCCTTTTGGGGCTAGACTATAGCATCTGGGGCTCTTTACTTGGAAAAGAGGCAACTAAGGGGAGACATGATCTAGGTCTATAAAGTTATGCATGGAGTGGAGATTATGCATGGAGTGGAAATTATGCATGGAGTGGACAGAGAGAAATTTTTCTCTTTCACACACAACACTAGAACCAGGGGTCTTCCCATGAAACTGAAGGTTGGGAAATTTAGGACCAACAGGAGGAAGTACTTTTTCACAAAGCGCATAATTAACCTATAGAATTCTCTGCTGTGGGATGTTGTGATGGCCACTAGTTTGGATGGCTTAAAAAGGGTCTTAGACCAATTCATGGAGGACAGGTCTAACAATGGCTACTAGTATGTGGCTATAGGCCACCCACAGCCTAAGAGGCAAGTTGTCTCTATATCAGTTGCAGCGGAGGGCATGCCTTCACCTCTTGCTTGTGGGCTTCTCAGAGGCACCTGGTGGGTCACTGTGTGGAACAGGATGCTGGTCTATACAGACTTTGGGTCTGATCCAGCAGGGCTGTTCTTATGTTTTTATGTATGTATTTGGAATACTTATATAGGATTTTCAACAAAAATATTCTGATGTCTGCTCTTTCTATTGTGAACCAGTCTTATGAGATATCGAACTGAGATACCAAGGTGAACCTTCCTGATGACATCCTTGGTCCTCTAGGGTACTTTCTCCCAATGCATACTTAGTTTTCCCCTGCACCATTTTACATATTGCACATAATTTATGCTTAGCTCATGCCAGAGCTGAGATACTGCAGCTCTTGGGATCAGATATTGTTTGGGACAGGCTGCAGAAACTTAAGAACAGAAAAATGGTGCTGCTGGATCAGGCCCAAGCCTTATTGACTCCAGCATATTGTTTCACACAGTGTCCCACCAGATGCTTCTGAGACGCCCACAGGCAAGAGCTGAGGGCATGCCCTCTCTCTTGTTGTTGCTCCTCTGCAATTGGTATTCAGAGGCATGGAGGTGGCCTATAGCCACCAGACTAGTAGCCATTGATAGGCCTGTCCTCCATGAATTTGTCCACTCTCTCTACTCCATGCATAATTGTATACACCTCTATCATGTCTCCCCGTAGTTGCCTCTTTTCCAAACAAAAATGCCCCAGACGCCTCATAAGGAAGGTGCCCCAGGCCCCTGATCATCTTGGTTGCCCTCTTCTACATCTTGCAATAGGTTTCCTGGTTGTTCAAAGCAGTGAAATAGCCTGGCTAGGAAGCTTTTGTAAGCACTAGAAGGTATCACTTGACCTACCCTGGCTACTTGTATAATACTTCCTTGGTTGGTTCCTTTCTTAGTCAAGCTTGGGCAGGGGGTGTACATTTCCACCGAATGTCCCTCCAGTCACCAGCTCAGGTTCTGCTGCAGACATGAGTCCTATGACAGCAGTCTTGATCTCTGGAAGAAGGATGATGTTTCACACTGTGGTGGGTGGACATAAATCATAGCAAGGAAAACATTGCTTCCCTGAGACACAAGCCATAAGGGAAGGCTTTCAGTTTTAATATAGGGGAATTATGGAGAGGAACATGTCAGGGAGTACATTGCAAAACATTGCTTCCTAGGTGATGTCCCACTCAGTGATGATGCTCAGTGGGAGGCTGTGCACAAGTCACTGGTTCTCAGCATCTCTGTGTCAAGGTTGTTGTGCAGCTAAAAGGTCTTTCAGAGCTCCTGGGAGGAAAAGAGACGTTAAAATGTGACCGAGGGTTGGCCAAGTCAAGCTTTGGCCAAGGGCCTGTGACTGACAGGTCCCGAAGAGGACCTGCATAGGGGAGATCTGGGAGGAGGCCACCTTGCCTTGTGGCACTGCTGCTCTCTTCTGCCCACTTCTCCATCCACCATTGGGAACGTTCCCATTTGCAGATGGGAAGCAGGTGGGAGAAGGCAGCAGCACGATATGAGACTTGTGTGTGCCACTGCCTCCTTCTTCTGCCCTCCTCCCCATCATAAAGGGACATCCTCCCAGAGGGGCCTTCTTTCCCAGATGGAAGGATGGCCCATGCACGAAGTGGGAGGATCAGCGACTCAGTGCTGACTCCTTTTCCTCCCTCTCAACAAACGGGGGATAGCAGCCTCTTCTTTTGAAGCTGGTGTGCATCTTTCTGCCCTGCACTCTACCAGTGCCCTTTGTTTTCCAAGGTGGAGGAGCTGCCAGCTGACCCACCAAACAACTGCTGCCACCCCCATGCCCACTACCACCTGCCAACCAACCCCATTCGATAGTTGCACTTCCCCTCCATCCCCATTCAGATAAGCTGATGTGAGGGAGACGTCTGGGCTGGTAGTGTGCCATGAGTGGATAGTGTGAGGGGAGGAGTGTCATGCGGGGATGAGGCAGAGTGTCATGGGGGCCCCACTGCAGGGCTTTGCTTCAGCTGTTCTCCAACCGGCTGGTGGTCAAGCTCCAGAGCAGACTGTTGAGCTTGACTCTAGTCTGGCTCTGTGAAGAGAGATGCAGAATAAGCAGGGAGCCCCCTGATTTACTTTAAGCTAGGCAGAAAATTTACACACACACACAAACACACACACCCCACAAGGGCCAGAGGCAGATAGTATGGTCTCAAAAGAGCTGGAATGAACAAGCAGAGATCCAAGAGGTGGGATAGAAGGGACTGCAGTGCAGGGTCGCAATCCAGTTCAAACAGGCTTGGAGGCAAGGTGGGGCAAGGCAGGGCAAGTCAGTTAGTGTATTGGATTGTCCCATCTCCAAGAATCTCAGATTGGAGGGTTGACCGAGGGATGTTCTTCCCCGGGGAGGGTCCTGACTCCCCAGGGCACCTGGTTCTTCCTGGGCTGGATGGCTGCTCTTCCCCTTCTGGCCATTGTCAGGGGTGCTGCCTGAGTCCCCATCCCTGAGGTTTTTAAGGTCTTTGAGCTGTTGTCAGGACCCCACTCCGAGTCAGACCCTGCAAAGGCAGAACCAGCACTGGCCCCAGCCCTGGATCGTGATGCCAGCCTGGAAGCTGAGCAAACTGGGATTCCCCAACAAGCTTGACAGGACTGGGTAGAGCAGAGGACTGCCAGGCTCCAGAAGGCTCTGCCTCTAAGGCTCCCCCCTCTCTTCAGGAAAGGAGGCAGAGTCCACGAGGGGTAGGCTGACCTCAGGAGGACACATGGGCTCAGTCTACCTCTGAGTCAACTGGCTTACTTAGATCTCTCCAAGGTCCTGCAGACATGCCTTGCCTTTGCCTGGCTCTCCTTCCACCTCACCTTTGCCTCTCCTTCCCTTCCTGTCCCATAGCCTTGCTGTGCCTTGCAGGCAACCAGGTCAGGACAACCGCTGACCTGAGAGACATCGGATGGGTATCCAGTGTGAACGCTACCGCCTACCTCTGGCCAAAGGCAAGAATGATGAGGAGCCTCCTTGCATCAATATTCCAGAGCTTATTGGGGGATATGCCTTGAGCCTCGAAATAAGTCCAGGTCAGGCCTTGGCCTGTCCCTGTCCTTCTCTGCACCAGAGCTGGGTCTGCAGTAGAAAATGAAATGGCAGCTCTTGGAGAGAGACTGTTGGGAAGGGATCCCTGGCTCTTGGACTGCGCAAGTGTATTTTGAAGTGGGAAATGCCAGACGCTGAATGGAACTTCATGTCTCCGTCGTCCCCCCCACCCAAAGGTTTGAAAGAACAGAAGGGAACAGCGCAGGGTGCCAAGGAGTTTGTGCTCTTGTCAGTGACACTGTAACTCACCAGGGGCTGAACAGAAGGGCATCAACAGCTCCCGGCTGAGTCGGGGATTAATGGGGTGGAAGTGGAGTGGGAAGGAAGCTCTGTGAATGGAGCAGGGGGGATGTCTAGACTCGCTGGGAAAAACCATTAAATTAGGATGGCACAATGAGGCAGACAAAGAGCCGGCAATCTTTTCTTATCCTCAGCATGGAGGCCAGTTTGGCTGCTGAGTGGAGACCTCTGATTATGCTGAGATTGTACAGCCAAGAGGGAGGCTTGTCATCACCATCCATCCTGACTTCCTGCCTAGCTGGGGTCAGAGAAACTCACCAGTCGCCATTGTCTCCCAGCAAGGGTTGAGCTAGGAGTGTTGGCATGCAGAATCTTTTGCACAAGCGCGCATGTGCACACGCCATGCAGAACTATGCCAAGAGAATTATGGAAATTAGAACCAAGCCCACACTTTCTAAATACTATAACAAGTTGATCAGCTGGCTGCTTGAAAGAAACCCATTTCAGTTTGTATTGCCTTCATGGAGATCAGATATTTGATTCGTTAGACATGCTGAGAACTTTTGGGTCTATGTTTTAATGATGTACTTTTGGTCCTGGAGAGGAGCCTTAATTTTTTTGGAAAATATTTGCAGTATTATAAATGTGGATACTGATGTTTTATAGTGTCAACAGTACTAGCTTTAAAATTGCAGCATATTTTCTGTTTCATTTCTAAAGGAGTTTTCATATCACTGCCCATTTCTGATGTGCTCTTGGCTCAGAATGGGTCACCCGTTGAACCCTCGTGACATGTGTAGTGATGTTTTAAATTGGATCTAATTTTTTGTGCAGAATATGTACAATTTTACCAAGGGACAATGTGATGCTGGAATGAAAGTCAGTATGCACTGTGTGTAGGGAAATATCTACTGTCCTTGTTGACAGTTTGACAGCTGTGGCTAATGCCATACATTGCTGCCTCACTTTTCTGATGGTGGTGGGTTAGTCAGAGCATCCTGGACCAGTGCTCCAACATCTGTGCTGGGTCCCTTCCTGTTGTCTTCTGGGCTAATATGCATGGTATCCTTTTGAGCCGCCTCTCTTGGTTGGGACTTGGGGACACTATAATATGGTGGCATACCTTGAGGGATACACCCAGAAGTTGGTGCTGGGGGGTGCCTGCTCTATCCCCTGGCCATTGGCCTAAATGGGGTGCTGTGAGGTTCTGTTTTGTCCCCCATGCTCGTTAACAGATACATGAAACCCCTGGGAGAGGTCATACATGGATATGGGCTATGGTGTCCTCCATATGCTGATACCCAGATCTACCTATCATTTAAGTCAGCTAATTAGGGATGTGCGAACCGGTTCGGATCCGAACCGGTTCGGGTCCGAACCGGTTCCGGTTCGGAGGTTCGGATCGAACCGAACCACCCCTGGTTCGGTTCGAATCCGAACCGAACTGGGGGTGGTTCGTTTCGAACCGGTTCGGACCGGTTCGGATCGGTTTGGAAAGCTGAAAATTGGTCAGATGGTAGCTGGCACCCAGGGGTACCTGTCACCCAAACCCCAAAGCAATCGGACACTCGTACGATTTTTTATGAATTTTTGAAAAATATTTTTATTTTTCTCTCATAGGATATAATGGGACCCAAACCAGGCCATTATTTCTTATTGTGGAGCACTCATGGGTGCCAACAACCATGCAAACCCTGAAGAAATCAGACACCCCTATGATTTTTTATGAATATTTGAAATATTTTTAATTATTTTTCTCATTGAGTATAATGGGACCCAAACCAGTCCATATCCCCTGTTGTGGAGGACCTAGGAGCACAAAAGCAGGGTGGGTGGTAGACAGGCATGGGTGCCTACCACCCAAAAAATCTCAAGGCAATTGGACACTCCTCTGATTATTGGTGAATTGTTAAGTGTTTTTGAATTCCTCATAGAGAATAATTAGGATTGCAGCAAATGTATAGCTTCACGTCGGGGGGAAAGGGGTGTCGTAGAGTGCAGTGTGGTGGGTGGTAGTTCCTAGGGTGGGCAAGGAAGCTATCAGAATTATTTGAAAGGAATTGGGCAAAGAGGTGATTTTTAAGTGATTTTTGAAGTTTACGCGTCTTTAAGGTTTTTCCTCATAATAAGTTATAATGGAGCTTTCAGCAGCCCTATAAGTGCACATGGGGGTGCTGGGGTGGCCCAGAGCAAGTGGTGGTGTAGTGCACATAGGGTGCCAACCACCCCCATGGGTTTCTAACCCATGGGGTACAGGGATCTCTGGTAGGGGCACCCCCATGGGTACAGGGTTCTCTTGTTTCTGAGGTATTGAGTGTGGATTCTATGATAGCAAATGAGATTTTCAATGAGACACCATCAATCCACTCTAATATGCTATCATAGAATCCACACTCCGCCTCCTGCTTCTTCTCTGTGTGTGTGCTTAGTAGGGGTGTGCAATTTGGGATTTCGGGTGATTTGGCTCGGACCCGAACCGAATCACCCCTGTTCTGTTTTGTGCCCGAATCTGGGTCACCCGAATCACCCTTGATTTGGTTCGGATTTGGATTTAATCCGAATCTGAATCCGAATCGATTCGGGGGGGTAAAAAGGGGCCCAGGGGCAAAATTTTGGGGTGGGGTGGTAGTGCCCAATGGGTAGAGTCTACCACCCCAATTTCAGGGGGATTGGGCAAAGGGCTGATTTTTGGTGAATTTTTAAAGTTTTAGTGACTTTGGGGCAGTTCGGGGGCATAGCATGGGATCTGGGCAAAAGGAGTGGGGTGGGGTGGTAGTGCCTAATGGGTGCAGGCTACCACCCCAATTTCAGGGGGATTGGGCAAAGGGCTGATTTTTGGTAAATTTCTGAAAATTTCATATCTTTGGGGCATATTGGGGCATATTGGGGCAGAAAGTGGGGCCTGGGGCAGAATAGTGGGGTGTGATGGTAGTGCCTAATGGGTGGAGGCTACCACCCCAATTTCAGGGGGTTTGGACAAAGGGGTGATTTTTTGAGAATTTTTGAAGTTTTAGTGACTTTGGGGCAGTTTGAGGGCAGAAAGTGGATCTGCCCCAAAAGAGTGGGGTGGGGTGGTAGTGCCTAATGGGTGGAG
Source organism: Hemicordylus capensis (assembly GCF_027244095.1). Classification (NCBI taxonomy): domain Eukaryota; kingdom Metazoa; phylum Chordata; class Lepidosauria; order Squamata; family Cordylidae; genus Hemicordylus; species Hemicordylus capensis. The sequence continues at coordinate 316,243,489 of NC_069660.1, read as the reverse complement.
GCTACCACCCCAATTTCAGAGGGATTGGGCAGAGGGCTGATTTTTTGAGAATTTTTGAAGTTTGGGTGTCTTTGGGGCAGATTGGGGGCAGAAAGTGGATCTGCCCCAAAGGAGTGGGGTGGGCTGGTAGATAGTGCCTAATGGGTGGAGGCTACCACCCATCCCCAATTTAAGAGTGATTGGGCAGAGGGGTGAATTATGGTGAATTTATTTGTATGAGGTTTGTCTTCATAAGGTGAAGTGTGCTAAATTGATTACTTCCTCATATTATTCACAGTAAAGGAAAGTGTGAAAAAGTGAAAGTGGGGTCATGAGAGTTGTTTAATTGAAAAATATCTCATTTGCTATGATAGAATGAGAATTCACACCTTTTCTATTCACCATAATTCACCAAAGGAAGGGCCAAAGAAGGGCCAAAGGGCCAAAGAATGCCCAAACCAGGCAATTTTTGCCACAAGGAAGGTTGGCAGGGTGAAGGGGAACCTGAGGACCACCACCATGCCCCGCCTCGGGGTAAGTACTAAAAAAAATTTCTTTTCAAATTTTGACTCATGAACACTCCTGAACCGGACTTGACCCAGCCGGGGTGCGGGGGAGGTTGGTTGATGTAGGGAGCAAAACCCAACTGGCCTGGTCCTGTTCGGCTCCAGTTCAGACTTGAACCAAACCGGACCTGCTGGTTTTGTGCACACCCCTACCCTGGACTTGGCCCATCTTAGATGCTGAAGAGCCCCACATGCAGCCTGGTAGGTTTCTGTGCATGGCAGGAACCAGCCTCACAGCAGCATGTCTTGCTAGAAAGAGCAGCCATCCCTCCCCAAGAATCTGTCCTCGTCTCTCCAATTATCTCCTCCTTAGCATAAGGGCTAGGGGAAACCAAGCCCTAATTGGAAACCACCAGATTGCGATTCCTCCTTGCCATGCAGCACATTCTTCAAAAACCATGAAATACAGAGCTGCACTGAGGCTGACCTGTCCATATGAAAACTGCTTTGCATGGTTATTACAGCTCATGGGGGTGTGCAAAGAAGCAGCTCAAAAGAGCCGGACTGAAAATTAAACTCAGCGGGGAACACGGAGGCTTAAGGATGGACTTGTGTTTTCTGGTTTACCGAGATAATTTGGTGGTTTTTGTTTCCAGCATCCAATCCCGTTGCCCAGCACCTCTCTCTGCTGCCTTTCCTTTGTGTGTTTCTTCTCAGAGACTCCTAAATCAACTCTGTTATTCCTGACACCCTTGGCCCCTGGAGGACACTGTAAACTGGGGCAGGATGAGACCGTTTCCAAGCAGAAGAAGTCTTGGTAGGATCAAGTGGGTAGTCCACTGGGAAAGAGGTATGTGCCACTGGGTCATCCTTAGGAAGTCAATCAACAGTAACTAAAAAAGCAAGAAATCGGTGAGCCAATAGGAAGAATGAGCCATTTTTTATCCTGGTTGCCAGAAATCCTGTAAAGGATCCAAGGAAAATGTTTTAAACATTTGTTTTTATGTTTTTTAAACTAGTTGTACACCGTTCAGAGCCTCTGAATGGGGCAGTTTATAAATGTAATAAAATTATTACTAATAATAATAATAATAATAATAATAATAATAATAATAATAATAAAAACAGCAAGTGCTGCCTTTGTTATCAGCCTGCAGAATGTCCGGGTATTTGTAATGTTCTTTCTCTTCCAGGTTCTTGATCTTGCTTCCATTGGGCAGTTCTATTCCTTCTGTTTTTCTTATTTTCCCTCTGTTCATTATTAATGCAGCACACTTGTCTAGTCCAAACTCCATTGCTAAATTGCTACTGAATATACGGACAGTGTTTAGCAGTGATTCGATTTCTGACTGGGACTTTCCATGCAACTTCAGATTGTCCATGTACAGCAGATGGTTGATTTGACTTGATGTTTTAGATGTTTGGTATCCAAGGCCTGTTTTGTTTAGTATTTGTGAAAGTGGGGTCATGGCGATTACAAACAATAGAGGGGATAGTGAGTCCCCTTGGAAAATGCCTCTTCTAATGCTAACCTGTCCAAGTGCCTCGCCATTGATTGTTAACTGTGTACTCCACATGCTCATTGCTTTTTTTTATTTATAAATATCTGAATGTTTTTGCTGACACCAGTTGTTTCTAAACATTTTAGTATCCATGTGTGAGGCAATGAATCGAAGGCTTTCTTGTAGTCAATCCATGCAACACTTAGATTTGTTTTTCTTCTCTTGCAGTTTTCTAAAATCATTTTGTCAATCAGCAGCTGGTCTTTTGTGCCTCTGGTGTTCAGGCAATTTCCTTTCTGTTCAACTGGAAGCTGTTAGTTAGTTAATAAGTGTTGCATGACTTCATCTACTATTATTCCAGTTAATAATTTGAACATGGTTGGCAGACAGGTTATCGGTCTATAATTACTTGGAACTGCACCTTTTGCTGGGTCTTTCATGATGAGATGAGTTTTCCGAGTTGTTAGCCATTGTTCAATATCACCTCCTTGCAAAATGTGATTGAACTGTTTTGATAGTTGTTTATGAAGGCTTGTTAGGTGTTTAAGCCAAAAGCCATGCAGTTCATCATCGCCTGCCACAGTCCAAATTTAATGTTCTTTTCTCTTTCACTTATTATTATTATTTCTTGTTTACACAGTCAGACAGGTGTTATTGACTGGTTTGTTTTATCCAGACATCGAGTCCTTCCCAAGGACCTGGGATCCCAGAATTTTATTGTCAATTGTTATAGATACCATCGCAGAATATAGGCTGTTCCCAGTAAAGCTGCTTTTTGTAATTGGCTGATGGTGATTTCTGTGGCCTTTATGGTGTTGAGGTGCTCTTCAAGGTCTTTTGGAACTGCACCCAGGCCACCAATGACCACTGGGATTATTTTGGTCTTTTTCTGCCACAACCTTTCAATTTCAATTTGTAGATCTTTGTATTTGGTGATTTTTTTCTATTTCTTTTTCTTCTATTCTGCTAATGTTCCAGATGTTCCAGTGTATCATCCCTGCTACCTTGTCATGCCTTTGTTTTTATTCAGTCTGTGCGATCTTTTTACAACAGCTGATTAGGTCGTCCACGGTTTCATCTGCTTCTTTACAAAGGCGGCACTTGCTGTTTGTTGTGGATTTTTTGACTTTTGCTCTTATTGCATTTGTTCTAATTGCCTGTTCTTGTGCGGCCAGTATTAAACCCTCTGTTTCTTTCTTCAAGTTGCCATTCTTAAGCCATTGCCAGGTCTTGGTGATGTCTGATTTTCCACTTATATTGTGCAAATATTGACCATGCAGGGGCTTATTTTTCCATTTTTCTGCTCAGTTCTTGACTTGTTCTTTCTTGTAGGCCTGCTTTGTTTCATTGGTGTTGAATAGTTTCGCATTATTGACCATTTGAAGTGCATCTTCTTCACTGTCCTTGATATATTCTTCAAGGCCTCTTTTCTCCTCCTCTACTGTTTGAAGGACTTGCAGCATTCCTCTTCCACCTGAGCTGCGAGGGAGGTATAGCCTATCTACATCACTGCGGGGGTGCAGAGCATGATTGATGGTCATGATTTTCCTGGTCTTACAATCTAGCGTCTCTAGCTTTGCCTGGGTCCAGTCTATTATCCCTGCAGTGTATCTGATAACAGGTATAGCCCAGGTGTTTATGGCTTGTATGGTGTTCCCGCCATTGAGTTTGTACTTGAGGATTTTTCTAACTCTCCTGATGTATTCACTTCCTATTTTTCTTTTAACTTCAGTGTGTGCGATGTTATCAGCCTGGAGAATGCCCAAATATTTGTAATGTTCTTTCTCTTCCAGGTTCTTGATGTTGCTTCCATTGGGCAGTTCTATTCCTTCTGTTTTTGTTATTTTCCCTCTGTTCATTATTAATGCAGCACACTTGTCTAGTCCAAACTCCATTGCTATATCGCTAGTGAATATACGGACAGTGTTTAGCAGTGATTCGATTTCTGACTGGGTCTTTCCATACAACTTCAGATCGTCCATGTACAGCAGATGGCTGATTTTACTTGATGTTTTAGATGTCTGGTATCCGAGGCCTGTTTTGTTTAGTATTTGTGAAAGCGGGGTCATGGCGATTACAAACAACAGAGGGGATAGTGAGTCCCCTTGGAAAATGCCTCTTCTAATGCTAACCTGTCCAAGTGTCTCGCCATTGATTGTTAACTATTATTATTAATTCAATTTCTATACCACCCTTCCAAAAATGGCTCTGGGTGGTTTACACAGAGAAATAATAAATAAATATAAGATGGCTCCCTGTCCCCAAAGGGCTCACAATCTAAAACAAACACAAGACAGACACCAGCAACAATCACTGGAGGTACTGTTCTGGAGGTGGATAGGGCCAGTTACTCTCCCCCTGATAAATAAAGAGAATCACTATGGTGATTCCACAGTATATTCAGATATTTGTACATGTTCTTCATAATTTAACAGCATTATCTGTAAGGACGGCTTTGCACTGACTGATGTATTTTCCGTGTTGGCTCTGGAGTGATTTCTCCATTGAAAAAGCTCGCCCCATCCTTGATGTCTGCACCTCAACAGTGCCAACGTGCTCCAACAGGGTTGGAGTTTGTTTTCGATACTTAAATACACAGCTATTTACCGCAGTGCTTCTGAAATTTTAATACCCATCCATAAAGACTTTTATTGCTTTCTCCAGACACCCGATCCGTTCGGACAAAGCAAAGTGGCGGAAAATGAAGAGCACTTTTTAAAAATGTGCCATCGTTGGTTTGCTGCAGGCCTTCTGCTTTCTCCCTTTTGAGATCTCTTTTTAAAGACAAAAAAAAATTATACCGATCCATTTACTTTGCCTTCTCTCGAGTGTGTGCCTCTTTCATCCTCTTAATGGCAGCTTGAGGGAATGCAGTTCACCACATTGCCAGGCAGGCACGTTCTGCAGCCAATGGGCCTGAGCGGGTTTTTTCAGTGCTCCTGTCTAGCTTGCATCCCATTCTCCTGCACTTTGATTGCTGGTGCTCTAATCATATTTCTGAGGCACAATCTGCTATCCTGAGAATCTCAGCTTTCATTTCAAAACTAAGTTACTAACCCTCATGGAGATTTGACGCTAATGTTTGCAGAAAGCTCAGAAATTCCTGGCAATGAGATATTAGCACCCTTAACAGCTCCGTTCTACCTCCCCCTTGTGCTGCTGAGCAGCTAATCAGATATTCTCAAATTTGGGTTCCCAGATGCTGTTGGTTGTTGTGGCAGGGGATGATGGGATTTGTAGTCCAACATCTGAGGATCAAAGCTTGAACATCCCTGATTCAATTTAATATTCAGACCATTTCCACACTCTCTCTTCTTTTTCAGGTCTGCTGAGGACACTCAACATGAAAGCTGAGTACCCTCGACCCCCACTGTAAATACTGGCTCAAATATTATGCAACACAACATGGACATTGAAACACTGTGTGCACACAATTGTGCAAGAGCATTTACAGAAGAACAATCCCATTAGAAATAATGGAATGATGTTTGTGCGAATGCTCTTTTTTCAGTTGCGCAGGAACCCAAGTGCACTAACACAATGTTGCATTGTTTTGCATAATATGTGAGCCACTGAGCTCTCAGCTTTGCTGATCTTGCACAAATAGGCTGCGAACCAGCTCCTCTGCACTGAAAAGCTATGCCATGAAAAGCTATGCCAGGTCTGCACAACACAGGAACATAGGAAGTTGCCATATACTGAGTCAGACCATTGGTCCATCTAGTTCAGTGTTGTCTTCACTGACTGGCAGCGGCTTCTCGGAGGTTTCAGACAGGACTATCTCTCAGGCCTCTCTTGGAGATGCTGCCAGGGAGGGAACTTGGAATCTTCTGCACTTCCCAGAGTGGCTCCATCCCCTAAGGGGAATCTCTTACAGTCCTCACATGTAGTCTCCCATTCAAAGGCAACCAGGGCAAACCCTGCTTTGCTAAGGGGACAAATCAGGCTTGCTACCACAAGAACAGCTCTCCTAAGGCCCTGGGACCAGATCCAGCCTTTTCTGTTGACCTGCAGGTGGGAATATCCTACAGCTACAGCAGGAACCATGAAAAGCCCTTGGCCTATCCCACTGATCAGCAATGGTTGGCCATTTGAGACCAGATGTCCCTGCCCCTGGGCTGGAGCCCACTGACACCATCCCTCATCCCTCTTTCCCCCTGACTCCAACTGTCTGCCCCTCACTGACCTCCCAGCGCTCTCCCCACTGGCTGTTGCTACTGCGGCTGTAGCAATGACTCTCTCACCTGTCCCGCTGCTCCGTCTCTCACTGCTGCTGCTTTCTTCCCAGCAGCACATTTGCATGGCTTAATCTCCTCTGTTCAAGCAACCCACAAAGGACTCTTCTGTGGGATGCTTGAATGAAAGAGGCAAAGCCTTAAAAGTGCACTGCTGCATGGCAGCAAAGGCTGCAACCACCAAGTGGAGATTATCAAGAATGTGGGTTAAAATTGTGGGTCACCTGAAGGGGGGGAAGAGCCTCAAAGAGGGATGTGTGAGCCGGCTGTGGGACTGCTTTTGGTTCAAATCCAGACCGGATTCAAACCAACCCAGCCTGGTCCAGGCTCAGGCTTGGCTGAACCGGGTCTGGCCCGGTTCAGCCATCGAACCGGGCCAAACCAGCTTGCTCGGTACGTATCTGGGGAAGATTCCCCTTTACAAGTAAAGGGCATTCCCTAAAGTAAATGTGGAGGGAGGAGAGAAAAGATCCAGGCAGGTAGAAGGAATGGCGGAGGCGGCAGATGCAGCAGAGACATTGAAGGTGGTAGCAGGAGCTGCTCCAATCCGCACCCCTGCCGGCCTCCCAAATGCAGCTGAAGCCCACTTCAGGCCTCTCCACATGCACAGAGACCATTTTTGTGACCTCCGTGCATGCACAGAGGCCATTTGCATTCCCATGCGACTAAATTTTAAAAAGAAAGAAAAAACACTTTTTCTCTCCCCACCCTCCACATTTACTTAAGGGAATAACCTTTAGCCTTTCCTTTTGTAAAGGGGAATCCTCCCTGGATTCCCCTTTATAAGTATATACCCACTTTGGAGGGCCAGTCCAGTTCGAACTTGAACAGAGCTGGCTCAACGTCAAGCCTGGCTCATAGGGAGCCAGCTCATACATCCCTAGCCTCAAGTAACAAATAATTGCTTTCATTCATATATTTAATGATTCAGAGGCATAGCAAGGTTGGAGGGGGGCCAGAGACAAGATTTTAAAATGGGGCCCCCCTCACTGATGCTCAGCTCATGAAGTGTGTGTGTGTATACACATATACACACCGCCCTTCCAAAAATGGCTCAAGGCAGTTTACACATAGAAATAACAAACAAATTATTATTGTTGTTGTTGTTGTTGTTGTTGTTGTTGTTGTTAATTCGATTTCTATACTGCCCTTCCAAAAATGGCTCAGGGCAGTTTACACAGAGAAATAATAAATAAATAAGATGGAACCCTGTCCCAAAGGGCTCACAATCTAAAAACAACATAAGACAGATACCAGCAACAGTCACTGGAAGTACTGTGCTGGGGGTGGATCGGGCCACACACACACACACACACACACACACACCCTAAATTATTTTTTTAAAGGCTTTGTAAATTGTGGACGCCCACAACTGAAGGAAGTCCGGGCGGGTGCGTGGCTGGGGGAGTCAGTCATGTGACTTGCCTCTGGTGGGCCCCCCAAGGCAGTGGGCCCCCAGACAACTGTCTCCCCTTGCCCTATGATAGTTACGCCCCTGTAATGATTTACATGTAATAATGCATTCAAAATTGACCTCAGCCCCCGCACATCAAATCATGGTTGGTTCTGGCCCACCAGGGCCTTTAGACTGTGCAGCTTGGATCTGTGCATTGCACCAAAGATTTGCCTAAAACAGGAGTTCTCCACTTTGGATTCCCAGATACTGCTAGTCTACAATTCCCATCACCTCCAACACCAACTTTTATACCAGAAATTGCTCTCCAGCACGTCTGTTTCCTGGTGGGGAAATTGTGCAGGAGGAAAAGTCAACTCCCTCCTTGCACAAGGCAGTAGTAATGTGGATTGTGGCCTTCCTGTGGCTGCTTTTTGTTTAAGGAGGAGTGTTATTGCACTTAAGCACACCTCTTAATGACGCCTATGGCATAGCATGTAGTTTGGACCATGGCATGTCTCAATCAAAGAAAGAATGGAAATGCTGGGAAATACCCAGAATGCCTTAACAGAAGACATGTGGATATAGCCTCATCAGTGAAATGACTACAAGCAGGACAATTTAAATCAGAAACGAAAGGTTTTATTGCTGCTGCTCAAGATCCTGTAATTGCTACCAATAGCAATCAAAAATATATAACAAAGACCGGAGATCCAGACACTTGAAGGAAATGCAAAGATAAACCAGGAACAATGCAATCAGAACGCATGATAGCTGGCTGCTCTGTCTTCCCAAATACAGACTATTTTGCCAGACACAATCAAGTTGCAAAAATCATTCATCACCAGCTGGGAATGCAGTCTCAACTGATCTGCTCACAACCTTGTCCTTAAAACAAATATAATCCTGACCTAGTTCTTGAGAACGAGTACAACTTGTATTGAGATCAATCTACTATCACACACACACACACACACACACACACACACACACACACACACACACACAGCAGACATAATTCTAGTGAACAAAAGTGAAATTAATAATAATTAACAATAATAACCTTGCATCAATACAAGCAGTAATTAATTAAAACAACTCGTGCCAGCTCATATCTATAGGATTAAGCTGTTAAAGTTTCAGCAAAGTGCTACTGTTATTACCCGAATTGAAGATGACTGAATTTAAGATGAGCTCCTTAAAAAGTAGAAGTTATATACAGGTTAGATGTGCATTTACAGGACAGGACTCTGAATTTAAGATGCCCACTTGATTTCCAATATCAAAAAACCTTGGAAAAATGGAGTCTTGGATTCAGATAAATACAGTAATACTTTCTCTTTTCCCTCCGGTCTCATGAGGGCTAGGAACTTACCTGCCATATTTTTTACATAATGAAAAGCTAAAGTTCTCCACATGTTTGCTGGAGGCAGTTATGTAATGCTGGAGGTCATAACCCATGATTATTTCATCATGACCACAGCCATGAGATTTCCCAGATTCCCTAATGGGGCTGTTCAACTCAAATGAACTCAACTCTCCTTTATAAATTAGGAAAGTATAATCGGAATCCAATTAGTTTGCAGAATCTGAGTCACCAGCACAGGGGAAATCTATTGCCTAGTGAAAGCAGAAGTGAAGTGACCCAAATTGCAACATGTGAATGGAAGTCTTCCGGAAATAGCAGATACTGTATCAGTCTTGGGTAACCGTGCTTTTGGAATAGAATTCCAATCTAGTCCAAAGGCCACGATGCAAGTTACAGCCCCCAAACAGCAAGTTACTCAAGAATGACAGCCATAGGCCACGTTCGCACGATATGTGAAACCGGAGGTTGCCAAAACCATGGTTAATTTTTTAAACTATGAATCGCATCGCAGACATTTGTACAACCACAGTCTGGCAACCTCCATTTTCGGGGCAGGGGAGCCCGTCCCTCTTTCTGGTCTGCCAAGGCTCCAGCAAACTCCGTAGCGCTTGCATCACCAAACTGTGAGCAAGGCATCAGCACGTCCCCGGGATGGTAGCCATTGGCCCCAGTCTTCAAAGGGCCATGCCAAGTGTGATCGTGCTTTTATGGAGTGATCTTCCATTCATCTTTGTTGCCCTCGGCAGGGAAAGGGCATTTAAATCCCTCTAAATGCCATGCCATGCAAGCCCTTCTTCTGACAGTGATTACACCGCCATCCTCATAAGAGCCCTGAAACAAAACTGTCTTGTACAAGCAAAGTTTCTGGTGGTGGCAGGCAGGGACGCACCAAGATGATTTGGTTGCCTGGACCACCCAGACCCCCCAGCTGCGAGGGGGCCCCCTGTGCGTGATGGCCGCTGAAACCTCCTTTGGATTCTGACGACACCCCCCCCCCCTTGTGCTTGCGATGATCTCTAAACTTCACAGGCACGCCTCACACTTTGTTAAAGACACTGGCCCGAACGGATGTAGCCAGCGTCCCTCAGGTCTCTCTGTCACCAGGGGAGGGAGGAAGAAGGGAGAAGGACTGCTCCTCTCCCCCCCGCCCCCGCTGGCACCCCTTGGATGCAGTCTACTAGTCTACTGGGGAGGTCTTTAGGCTCAAAAGCCTTCCATCTTCTGTTGGACTGTGTGCTCATAAGTTGAGCTAACCAAAAAGAGGAGGCAGGCCCTGCTTGTGTTATGCTCATGTGGAGAGCCTCACGGTTTTAATAGTTTGATGGTTTTTACTCATTTTAATGTTGTTTTAAATTTCAAATTGTTGTAATGTTTTAACCTTTTTATTTGTTGGTTTTATTGTACTGTTGTAAACCGCCCAGAGACTTGCATTTTGGGCGGTATATAAATATGTTAAATGAATAGATTCAAATTTCCCGGGTTCGAACCAGCATTGTGCCATATGCAGACCTGCTGCTATGGGGAATCGCAGGAGAGGGGAGCCCCCATTCTCAATGACCACAGGAGAGTGGGGTGGCTATTCTGGGCAAAAAGAAAGATCGACATGTTCAAATATGTGGACAGGCTGCTAGTGTCAGGAGCCTGTTTGTCCGGTGTCCACATCAAGGTCTCTGTCAGGGCCATGGGGAGTTCCTTGGTGTCCTCTTCGGTCTGTCAGTCTGACGTCTTCGTGGAGGTCTCGGGCAGGGTCGCAGGCAGCTCCTCGGCGTCCTCCCCGGTCTGCAAGGAAAACACAAGAGAATACTTTACTGAAAGTATCAGGTTCAGACAGTCTCCCCTGCAACTCAGTCCGCTCACCAGATAGCACAGTTCCAGAGCCAAAGAAGTGCAAGGGGTTCCTGGGGGAGGCGTTGCAGCTAGGGCAGCTGTCGGGACTCAGCCAGTTTATCAGGGTAGCAGCAGGGAAAACCTGGGTGTCCAGAAGCAACATGAAGCCAGGGTTCTCTCGGAGTTGCAGGCTTGGCTGTAGCAGGCTCAAAGAGACACTGTTCACTCCCTGCTGGCCTGATTTATAGTGCTTTGACTAATTGGGTTCCTCCTCCACTCAGCTGTCAATTATTCAGTGTCTATCTTGCCTGTTAAGTAGCTGCTTGCTCTGTCTGAGTGTTTCCAGCTGTCGCATGCGCCATTCATATCTTCCCCTTGCTGGGGTGTTAATGTTTGCACATTCTCCGGCTCAGGGCTCAGCTCTGCACCCCGCTTCTCCTGTGCAGCTTCTGATGACCCCTCAACTTGGTCTGCTTCAGTTTCTTCCTGCAGCTCAACAGGTGAGCTCTCCTCCTGTTGCTCTGTTGGAGGGTTACCAAATTCTTCCTCCTCTTGCTCTGTTGGAGGGTTGCCAAATTCCCCCTCCTCTTGCTCTGTTGGAGGGTTGCCAACTTCCTCCTCCTCTTCACCATCCAACGGTAGGGGCATGACAGCCAGAGAGCATGCTTTGACAGCTTCTTCACATCAGTCACCAAGACAGGGAGAGCTGTTGTTGGAGTACCCATCCCCACAGCTAGCGTTTATGGAGCAAACTGCCTGGGCAGCATCTGCTGTCTGGCCTTCAGGCATGACACTCTGACACTCTCATGAAAGCGTGGTCCATGGGAGAAGGGGATGTCATCACACATTATTAGCGATTCATCTCAACACCCCTGCCCCCACAGCCGGTTCTTCTCATGAGCTGCGAAGGGGTATCCCCATGGCCTTACACTCTCATGAGTGAGTGGTCCACTCAGGAAAAGCATCCATCATCACCCCATATGAGGAATTGCTCCTGTCACTGGGGGCAATGCTGATCCTGCTGCTCGGCCTTTCTCATGAGTAAGCCTAGAGACTGTACACGTTCCCCAAGGGGAAGGGGCTGCCCCCCCTTTCCCAACATCATTGTGCAAATAATAGACAGCCATTGAAGAATTCCTGATTGCAGCTGCCCTTTAAACTTGACCCTGGGAATTGCCGCCATGCCATATGGTGCCCTCCTAGTGCTCTAATAGGGTTGCCCTGCTTACGTTGCCACCTCAAGTGCATGTGCTTATGAACATACATCTTTGTTGGTTTGTTTTTGGAAAGCATAGCACATAATTCCCGTCTTGCCATCCCATCCCCTTTTGCTCCTGGTTGCCAGGAGAGGGGGAACCAGGGACAGGGTGGGAAGCGGGCATGCCCCTACGTGACTTTGCTGTTTGACAGGCTGACAATCTTGGAGCAATTGTGATGTATTTGTCTTCCTCTCTGTCCTGAGCAGAGCAGTTTCTCCTCTCTCCTATTCACCCTCATTTTTGAACACAGCATCAGCCACTCCTTGGGCTTCCCTGTAGGTCTAGCAAGCCAGTGTGTGCTAAGCAGTTGGGTTTACAGCCCCCTTGGTCATCTTCTACAACCTTCACTCCAACGACATCAAGGGAAGAGGCTCTGCTCAGTCCGTTTTACCTCCTCTCTCCCACCTCCAACCCTTTATAGATGGCTTAGGCCTTCCACCCCTATTTCACCCAATTCCCCTGGTCCCCCTAGTGCCTGCCTACCTCGCATGGTAATCCATGCCTTGGTGATGCCCAGACTAGATTTCTGTGACATGTGGTCTTTGAAGAGGTCTCAGAAATTACAACGGGTGCAGAATGTGGCCAGCAGACTGTTAATTAGGGTGGGCCACAGGAAACAGCTGATGCCAATGGTAAATTACTTCATTGGCTCACAGTGGGCTTCTGGGCCCAATTCAAAACACTGCTTTTGATCTTTAAAAGTTAAATGCTAAACCAGGGGTCTCATACTTGTGTCCCCAGATGTTGCTGAATGCCCATGTAGCTGGGGATGATGAATTGTAACCCAATGGAATCTGGGGCCCCGTGTTTGAAAACCCTTGCCCTAAACAGTCTGGGGCCAGGCCTGAAGGAATGTCCATATGATGGATGTTGATATCATCCCCAGAGGTTTGAGTCTGAGTCCCTCCAGGAAAGAGCTATTCTAGCAGTGACCAAAACACAATTTTATTCATTCATTCATTCATTCATTCGTTGCTCAGTTTTTATATTGCTTTATATAAGGCACCTCAAGGTGGTTTTCAAAAGTTAAAATGTAATAAAACTCCATAAAAACCACATTTAAAACCTTAAAATCACCACACACACACACACACACACACACACACACACACACACACTACAAGCAGACACAGGAGGGCTGAGAGACCCGGCAGCCTCTAGGGGAAAAAGCCTGAACAAATAAAAAGGTCTTTAGTTGGGTTTTTGTTTTTTTAAAAAAGCCACCACAGATGTCAAAGAGCAGAGATTCACTGGGAGAGCATTCCAGAGCCTGGGGGCAACAACAGAGAAGACCCTGCCCTGCGTGCATGACAATTTAGCCTCTCTCAGTATCAGCACACAGAGCAAAGGCCCCTCTGGTGACCATGTTGGGTGGGCAGAAACCCTTGGGAGCAGGCAGCCCTTCACGTATTCAAGGCCAAAACTGTTAAGGGCTTTAAAGGTAATAACCAGCACCTTGAATTGGATCCGGTAACAAATTGGCAGCTAGTGCAGCTCTTTCAAAATAGGTGTAATAGGCTCCAAGTGAGTCATTCCAGAGAGAACCATGGCAGCTGCATTCTGCACCGAAGTTTCCATATGTTCTTCAAGGGCAGCCCCACATAAAGCACATTGCACTAATTCAGCCATGAAGTGACTGAGCCTTAGTCAACAAAGGCCACAAAGGCCATGTCTGGAGATTCTGGGAGTTGTAGTCCAACAACATCTGGGGGCCCAAGGTTAAGAAACCCTGGACTAAGGCATAGGTAACCATGACCAGATCTGCCTTATTGAGAAAGGAATGCTTTTCTACTGACCAGCAGCACCTCTGACTTGCCTGGATTTAACCACATGTTGCTAGCCCACATCCAACCCATCACCGCCTCCAGTGCCCAGTTCAGTACATCCACAGCTTCCCTAGGATCTGATGTCAGAGAAAGGTAGAGCAGAGTGTCATCTGCATATTGCTGACACTCCAGTCCAAATCTCCTGATGACCTCTCCCAACAGTTTCATGTAGATGTCAAATAGAATGGGGAACAATACTGAGTCTTGCGGGACCCCATAGGCCAAAAGCCAAAGAATCGAGCAGAAGTCCCCCAGCACCACCTTCTGGACCCTGCTGACAAGAAAGGACTGGAACCAGTCCAATGCACCACCCCCAATCCCTATACCTGAGAGGCAGTCCAGAAGGATACCATGGCCGATGGTACTGAATGCTGCTGAGAAGTCCAGCAGAACCAACAGAGACGCATTCCCACTGTCTAGTTCCCAGCGCAGGGCGACCAAGGCAGTTTCAGTCCCAAACCCAGGATGAAAGCCAGACTGAAAAGCATCTAGATATGGAACTTGTTCCTGGGGAAATTCATTGTGTCTTTCTCTGCTGATCTTCAAATACCAGGCAAAGATGATACTTTTTCAGAGGAACTTTGTAGTTCACTGACGCTGGAGTTCATGACCTCTTTCCATCAGATGAGGGCTCTGTGGGCTCATGCAGGGCATACTGGAGCTTCCAGGGGCCGTGTGGCCCCTGAGCTTCCCAGCCCCCACTGGCTCCATTATGGAGCCAGCAATCATGTGGGCAGCCGATCCGGCCGCCCAGGGCTCCTTCCCTGCTCACGGTTCTAAACCGGGTCTCACTGATCATGAGACCTGGTTCACTGTGCTTTTATCTATGTGTAATTTTCATATAATGAATTTTAATTAGTGTAAGCTGCCTTGTAGATCTTTTCAGATCGAAATGCAGGAGATATATTTTTTTAATAAAACCAGTAACATTTGTGGGGAACCCATTCTAACCTTCTCCCAGCTTTATATAGAGTTACCTCATCATTTAGTTTCATGTAAAAAAAAAAATCAGGGCCTTTTTTTCATTCATAGTGCCTATGGTTGAGCCAAAGCCCTCCATTTTGCCTTCCCATCAGATGGATTTTGACAAGGAGGGGGAGATTTTGGGAAGGAGGTATGGTGAGAGAGGTGGAGTGGACCTCTTTGTGGCTGTGTTCTTCCTGGCAGCTGGCAATAGCCCAGGGGTGTGCCATCACCACTACAGAACTGGTGGCGGCCATGCAAAACTTGGGACAGGGACCACTTCCTTCCAAAATCAGAGCTGAAAGTTCTCAACTGAGAACTTCTGGCTAATCATTATTTTGTTGTGAGCATCAAGAAGCCTGATGCATATTCAGTCCAGCTCCTGAGCAGGACCATTAATAGAACGTGTTGATTTTTTGTGCATCATTTATTTTAATTTCATCAGGAGCAATATGGGTAGCCAATATTGGGAGACAGAAGAAAGCAATTTTATTTATGGCATGCCTGGTAAATCAGGAGCTGAACAATGTTGTAACTTAGCAGAAGAAGGGCATCTGGATTAATGCAATTTATGAAGCCATCTCTTTGTTTTACAGTACACCATCCATCCTCCTCAATGAACCATCCTAGTAAATAGCCATAATTATTTGGGCCAAACAGACACTCAGAATGAACGGAACATTCATCATTTTCTTAAGATAAGCGCCCCTTCATGATATATAACTCACTGTCCACTTCAAGAAACAGAAAATGTAGACCACAATCCAAAATTGAATGAAAAATGATTTGCGTTTTTGGAAGAAAGTATTTCTGTGAATGTAGGTCTTCAAATGATTCCATGACTCTGCGTTGGCTATACATCCAAGAATCCTCATGAACAGGACCAAACATTGTAATCAAATAGAGTTCTCATGGAGAGATTCCAAGATAGGACCCATAAAGAATTTGCAGGGAGGGGTGAGGGTGGAGCTCCAAAGATAATGTCCTCAGAACCCATTCTCTTCCCCAAAGGATCCTTTCAGCTGCAAAGGGTTAGCCCCTCAAAATCCTCTCACTGATATAGGCTCCAAGGGAAGCATGCCAACGGGTGGCCACAGAATGCAGGACTAGATTAAACTTGGGTCTGATTGAGTGTGGCTCTTCTTAAACGTTTGTGTCCTAGAAACCCTCTTTCCCCTCTCTTTGTGATCCTTTCAGTAGTAACAGCCCCCCCCCCCCTACAAAAATGATCACTTTTGGCCGGACCCGGAGGTCTGTATGGTGGCTCATGTGCTGCCTCTGAGTGCAAAGTGACCCACTTCCCTTCCCTGGTACTGCACTAGCCATTTCTAAACATTATCTGAACAACCCCCAATTCTTCCACAGACACCAGACAACACTTCCTTCATGCCACCACCAGGGAATCTCAGGCGTACAGGAACTAGCCCAGAGACTGTGGAAGTAATGGTACTGGCTGAGGAGTGAGAAGAAGGAAGGAAGGAAGGAAGGAAGGAAGGAAGGAAGGAAGGAAGGAAGGAAGGAAGGAAGGAAGGAAGGAAGGAAGGAAGGAAGGAACTTCATATGACTGCCAGCTAGTTAGTAAGCTGGAAATATGTTGGGAAAATGATGGGAACTTATAGTGTGCATTCTCAGAGTCCGAGTTCACATGCAACATGGAACCAGAGGTTAATGAACTTGCAGCTTCAATTGGAAACTGTAAATCACATTGCAGATGTTCGTCCAACCACGGTTCAGCAGGCTACTGTTTCAGGGCAGAGTGGCCCCTCCCTGCTTTTAGCTGCCGAGGCTGTATCTCAGCAAGCTTCCTAGCCAGACTGTGGGCAAAGCATCAGCACATCACCAGAGTGGCTGCAATTGGCTACAGTCTTGAAAGGTGTGTGCCAAGCATGATCGCACCTTTTTAGAAAGGGATGTGCAAACCGGTTCGAATTCGAACCAGGGTGATTTGATGGTTCGAATTTGAACCGAACCAGACATCAGGTTCGAGCTGTAGGTTCGAATTCAAACCAAACTGGGGGTGGTTCGGTTCGAACCGGTTTGAACCAGTTTGAACTGGTTCAAACTTCCAAAAGTGGGGGGGTGGTAGCTGGCACCCATGGGTACATGCCACCCAAACCCCAAAACAATCGGACACTCGTACGATTTTTAATGAATATTTGAATTTTATTTTTATTTTTCTCATAGGGTATAATGGGACTCGAACCTCTTTATTGTGGAGCACTCATGGGTGCCAACAACCACCCAAACCCCAAATCAATTGGACACCCCTATGAATTTTTATGAATATTTGAAATATTTTTTATTATTTTACTCATAGGGTATAATGGGACCCAAACCAGCCCATGTCCCCTATTGTGGAGCACCTAGGGGCACAAAAGTGGGGTGGGTGGTAGGCACACAGGGGTGCCTACTGCCCACAAAACCTCAAGGCAATCAGAAACTCCTCTGATTATTGGTGAATTTTCAAAATATTTTTGAATTCCTCATAAGGAATAATTATTAGGATTGCCGGAAATGTATAGCTTCACGTCGGGGGGGGGGGGAGGGGTGTCCTAGAGTGGAGTGTGGTGGGTGGTAGTTCCTAAGGGGGGCAAGGAAGCTATCAGAATTATTTTAAAGGAATTGGGCGACGGGCTGATTTTAAAGTGATTTTTGAAGTTTATGTGTCTTTAAGGATAGCAATGAGAGTGGATTCATGGTTTGTCATTGAAAATCTTATATGCTAGCAAAGAATCTACACTCAGAACACTTCAGAAACAACAAAACCCACTACCCCATGGGTTGCTAACCCATGTGTGGTTGGCACCCTCTCTCTGGGCCACCCCATCACCCCACAAGTGCAGTTATGGGGCTTCTGAAAACTCCATTCTTCCCTATGGAGAAAAACCTTAAAGCCACTTGTGGGGTGCTGGGGTGGCCCAGAGTGAGTGGTGGTCTAGTGCAAAGAGGGTGCCAACCACCCCCATGGGTTGCTAACCCATGGGGTAGTGGGTTTTGTTGTTTCTGAAGTGTTCTGAGTGTAGATTCTTTGCTAGCATATAAGATTTTCAATGACAAACCATGAATCCACTCTCATTGCTAACCTTAAAGGAAACAACCCCATTTTCCAGTGACTCCAGGAAGGCAGTGTTGCCGTTTGGGGGCACAAGCAAGGGTCCCCATGTCATGGGCAGACAGGCTGGTGGGGGAATACATTGATAGCTACCTGGCAGCAGTCACCAAGTCAGGGAGAGCAATCACTGGGGTACCCTTCTGGGCAACCTGGCAA
Source organism: Hemicordylus capensis (assembly GCF_027244095.1). Taxonomy (NCBI): domain Eukaryota; kingdom Metazoa; phylum Chordata; class Lepidosauria; order Squamata; family Cordylidae; genus Hemicordylus; species Hemicordylus capensis. The sequence goes on along the minus strand of NC_069660.1, from coordinate 316,225,362 downwards.
CCTGGCTCTATATGGAGCCCCCATGGCCTGACTCTCTCATGAGAGAGCTGTACATGGGAGAAGGGATTGTTTTGTTGCCACGCATTATTAGTGATGACAAAACAACCCCTTATTATTAATGCAATTAATGATTTCATTATTAATAGAAATTGGCAGTTAAAGAATCCCTGCTTGGGGCTGCCTTCTGAACCCAACCCTGGGTAATATTCCTGTCCTATCTAAGGGCACCCCATAAGCATGGGGTGCCCTGCTTATTTTGCCACCTGGCGTGCTTGTGAACATACTTCATTGCCACTTCATTCTCGGGGAGAAAAGCACTCAGAGCCCATCCTGTCATCTCGTCCTCTTTCCCTCCTGCTTGCCAGAAGTGGGAGCAAGGGACAGCGTGGGGAGAGGGAATGCCCCTGTGTGATTTTGCCTCTGGACAGGCTGACAAGCTTGGGATGTGACATGGCGGCACACCTGTTGCTGGGCAACTGCATTGCTGTATCTGAGACAGGAGGGGTGGGGCTGGTGCTGGGAGAGGTGGCCAATGAGAAGCACCACTGGCATGCAGTGGACATGATCCTGGGCGGATCTGCATGGCTGTCTCTATGATTGTGGTTTCAAAACCCTCACAGAACTGTGGTTATGGAACCATCCACATTCGGATGTAATGCTTCAGCGGCCAAACCTCTTGTCTCGGCAGCAAAACGTTGAGTGAGTGAGTGAGTGGGGCTATTCTCACAATTAATAAAAACTGGGCTAGGAGAGCCTAGCCCGATTTTGTTAATCGTCAGAGCCGCTCAGCTCGGCTGCGAGCCCGGTGGTTCTAGAGCGGGTACCCGCTCTGGAACCCCTGGTAAAAAGCAGGTTTGCGGAGCGAGCGCTCCGCAAACCTGCTTTTTACAATTGTGAGAAGCCACGCCGCACCTTCGCGCCATGCCTGCTCATGAGTAGACCCCCAGCTGGGAGGAGAAAATCCACCTCCCAGCTCAGGGGTCTCCCCAGTATGCCCTGTGCGCTCGTGGGGGCCACATGGCCCCTGGGCTCCCCAGCCCCTGCTGGCTCCGTCTCGGAGCCGGCAATCATGTGGGTGGCCGATCCAGCTGCCCAGGGCTCCCTCCTCGTTCACCCGAAGAAACCGGGTCTCACGGATCATGAGACCCGGCTCAATGAGTGACTGAGTGAGTGAGTGCTGTGAAGTCAGTGTCAACTCTTAGCGACCACATAGATAGATTCTCTCCAGAATGATTTCTCTTCAACTTGGCCTTGATGATCTCTCAGTGGTGCATTCATTGCTGTGGTAATCAAGGCCATGCACCTTGCTGCTAGTCATCCTCTTCTTCTCTTTTCTTCAACTTTTCCTAGCATTATGGACTTCTCAAGGGAGCTGGATCTTCACATAATTTGTCCAAAGTATGAGAGTTTGAGCATAATTTGTGCCTAGAGTGAAAATTCTGGACTGATTTGATCTGTGATCCATTTGTTTATTTTCCATGGTATCCTCAAAAGCCTTCTCAAGCACCAAAGTTCAAAAATATCTACTCTTTCGATCTTGCTTCTTCAAAGTCCAGCTTTCGCATCCATAGAGAGTCACGGGAAAAACCATTATCCAAACAATTATAATCTTTGTAGGTATAGACACGTCACAGTATCTAAATACAGGTGAAACTCAGAAAATTAGAATATCGTGCAAAAGTCCATTAATTTCAGTAATGCAAATTAAAAGGTGAAACTGATATATGAGACAGACGCATTACATGCAAAGCGAGATAAGTCAAGCCTTAATTTGTTATAATTGTGATGATCATGGCGTACAGCTCATGAAAACCCCAAATCCACAATCCCAGAAAATTAGAATATTACATGGAACCAAGAAGACAAGGATTGTAGAATAGAACAATATCGGACCTCTGAAAAGTATACCGTGTACTGTGCTTGATTGGCCAGCAAACTCGCCTGACCTGAGCCCATAGAGAATCTATGGGGCATTGCCAAGAGAAGGATGAGAGACATGAGACCAAACAATGCAGAAGAGCTGAAGGCCGCTAATGAAGCATCCTGGTCTTCCATAACACCTCATCAGTGCCACAGGCTGATAGCATCCATGCCATGCCGCATTGAGGCAGTAATTGCTGCAAAAGGGGCCCAAACCAAGTACTGAATACATATGCATGCTTATACTTTTCAGAGGTCCGATATTGTTCTATTCTACAATCCTTGTCTTCTTGGTTCCAATTAATATTCTAATTTTCTGAGATTGTGGATTTGGGGTTTTCATGAGCTGTACACCATGATCATCACAATGATAACAAATTAAGGCTTGACTTATCTCGCTTTGCATGTAATGCGTCTGTCTCATATATCAGTTTCACCTTTTAATTTGCATTACTGAAATTAATGGACTTTTGCACAATATTCTAATTTTCCGAGTTTCACCTGTATCCTTTCCAAGGCCTTCATTGCAACCCTACCAAGTGCTAGTCTCTGGCGTATTTCTTGACTGCTATATCTTTTAGTGTTGGTCGATCCTAAAAGGCAGAAGCTATCTAGATCTTCAATGTCTTCATTATCAGTTCTGAGGCAGGTTGCTATACCCTGTGTCATTAGTTTAGTCTTCTTTACATTTAGTCATAGTCCCATTTTTTTCACTGTGCTCCTTGACTTTCATTACTAGAGTCTGCAGATCATCCACATTCTCAGCTCTCAGAGGGGTGTCATCAGCGTAGCACAGGTTATTGATGTTTCTTTCTCCAACTTTAAAATCACACTCATCTTCTTCCAATCCAGCTTCCTCTTCTGTGTATAGGTTTCTCATGAGAATAATGAGATGTTCTGGGATGCCCATTTTCCTAAGGATATTGCACAACTTGACATGCTTGATACAATCAAAGGCTTTTCTGTAGTAAAAAAAGCACATATTGACTTATTTTTGGCTTTCTCAATTTTCCAGCATGCATCAGCAATAATGTTCCTCAGCCTTTTCTGAAACCATCTTGAACATCCGGCATTTCCACTTCCACATAGGGCTCTAGTCTGCATTGGATAACTGAGCATTATTTTGCTAGCATGTGAAATTAAGGATATTGTGTGATGATTTGTGCAATCTGTTAAGTCTCCTTTCTTTGGTATGGGTATGTAGACTGACCTCTTCCAATCTGTTGCCACTGTGTCATTCTCCAAATTTGCAAGCTCAAACTGGAGATTGGCGAGGGAAACTACTGGACACTTTTGGCTCAAAACCATGGTTTCACAAATTTGGACATAAAGTTCCAACCTCTGCCTCGTTTAACTCCTGTTTCATGTTACATTGTCCTGATATTCTCTGCCCAACTTCAAATGAAGGTTAGATGTGGTTAGAAAATCTTGGGAGAATGTTAGGTGAATCTTGGGAATCTGGTGCACATGCTCTTCATTCTAGACATCTCCCTCATGTGTTCCTGGCTTATGATGAGCCACTATGTGGTGATAGTCACAGAAAACAACCATCTCACCTTCCTGAAATTTTTCATTGTCTTTCCCAGTTAGCAAGAAAACACTTGTGGAAAAACAAATGTGGCATTTTTTTCATACCTGGGCTTGGGGTGGGAGGCTGGTGCCAAACTCTCATTCCTGAGCTCTGGATTCCGTGGAGACTCTTGTGCCGGGTGTATCTGTCATCTCAGCCTGAATTCCCCATCTGTAAAATGAGAATAATCTTGAGTAACCTCAGAGGGCCATTGGAAGGACAGGTATCCTCTGGAGTGCACAGCATCCTGCACATGAAGCATGCTATAAAATTGTGCATTTTTTTCCCTGCAGAGGAGAGGTTTTTCCCTCTGTAATTACACAGCACAGCGACATTTCACTTTCACGGTGATCATTAAAATGAGAAATGTTTAAGTAACAAAGAAAATGACTTCAGAATAATGTTGCCTCCTTGTTCTTAATCAAACCGTCTCTTTTCTTTCTTTCTTTTCCTCCCTGAAAACTGGCAAGAGAAATTTGGCATCACAGCTTCAGAGGACACCTGTTAAATCAAAAGGCCAAATGCACAAATACTGCATTCATTGTTGGAGTTTTCTAGCTGACTCAAGAAGATTTTTTTAAGCCTGCAAGGATGGTTTGTGTGCATTACCCCCTCCCGCCGGGAGCATCTCCATGTTCAGCACCATTCACATGACCTTGGCACATTTTTATTGATGTAAACAAGTGGAGGGCATTTCTAGTTAAGAATTCTTCATAGTGCATCTGTATCTCATGGGGGAAATGGCAATGGCACTGTGGGTGAGGGATTCTGAATGGAAGCTGATTTTTTCAGGAATCTTAAAAAAAATACCTTTTGGGTTCTAAATGGAGCATATGAATGGAGAAGCCTTCCCTGGCCATCACTTTTCTGGCCAGATGGAGTCATCTTCCTGTCTTGGAGGTCTTGTCCCTCTCATTGAGGTGGTCGACCTCTATCTGGGCTTTACCACTTCAGACTGTTCATAGACTGATTGCTCCCTAAAAGGAAACCAAGAAGAAAGCTACACTGGAAGCCTTCTCCAGGACATTTAGTTCATTATTTCTAGGGAGTCTTTCAGTGGGGAGGAACATCCCTACAGCAAGCAACTATTGTCCCACCTATTGACTTTGCTAGAACGTAAGAACTTTGCTAGGCCAGACCAAAGGTCCTTCTAGTCCAGCATCCTGTTTGCCACAACTGTCAGTCAGATCCCTCCAGGAAACCCAATAATACCCCCTTGTTGTTTTCCTTCAGCAACTGCTATTTAGAGCTACGAACATGCCTCTGAACATGCTGGTTCCACATAGCCATCATGACTAATGGCCAGTGATGGACTTATCCTTTTTGAATTTGCTTATCCCCCCTTTGAAGCCCTTAAAGTTAATGGAATCTATAGAACACTCTGTACATTTGCCTTTCAGGGAAAGATAATTGAAAGAGTGGTGACACAATCCAGTGCACCCCAGTGAGGGTCTTGTCACATCCTCCAAACCCCCTCCATTGCCCCCAAGTCTCAGGAGCAAATGCAACTCACCAGGGTTGAGGTCCAGATCCAAAGGTAGCGTGCTCACCTCGCTTCCCTCTCAATGGGCCTACTCAGGAGGAGTGGGAGGCCAGTTCAGGAGCCTCTCTAAAGCAGGGTTGACTTGAAGTTGCAGGAAGCAGGGGGCTCTTGCTGGCTGTGTAACTCCTGCTGCTGATGACACCAGCCTTTTGCTGGCTCAACAGCTCCCTTGGTGAATCCATGTCTTCTGCTGCCTTGCATCCTCGCCTGACCTGAATACAGATATAGGTACTCCCCACTCCCAGTCCAGATGACCCACAATATCAAGGCTGGACTGGGACAAAAGCACCAGCTGTCCTGATCTTGACCCCAATAAGCAGCCAGGACTTGGACATGAAAGGGAAGGAATCGGCTAGTCTGAAAGAGGTCCCAAGGCCCTGCCTCAGTTGGGTTCTTCTGCCCTCACCTGTGCACACCTTTTCATTGCAAAAATTAAATTACCAGCATCATTTATCTGTGAATGGGGCAGGAACATGAGCAACCCTGGCTGCCCCATTGTATCTAGCCTGGTCCAGAGCAAGATACATAATTTCCCCCTTTCTTGTTAGCTCACTTTCCTAGGAGCTCAAAGGGCTTCCCATCAATGAGCTCCATAATCCTTGCAGCCAACCTGCAAGGTCAGTTCCTCCTTTTACAAAAAAATGAGGGGGAGACCCCAAGGCTAAACGAACAGCTTGTCTGAATGAGGAAATGGCTAGGGCACGATCTGAACTCATTCTTCTTGACTCAAAGTCAGTTTGACATAAATATTGCATTATTTTGGCACCTGATATATAATTAATGGCATGCAGTTTGATTCAACCCTATTCATCATTGTTAATTAGAGATCTCTTAATGAGCTTTCTCAGTGAAATCCAGGAAGGTATTGTGTGTATGAGACAGTTGAGCAAAAATAGTGCCTTTTGATGCTCTAATAGGCAGTGGTGGAGGGGAGAAGCTGCCCTGAGGTCCTCAGCATACTAGTGGCAGCATTTTGGGGATGGGGTACAAGGTGAGGTTGAGGCAGTCCTTCCATGAGGCAAGGTGAGGCGGTCACCTGAGGCAGCAGGGTCTTGGTGCACAAGCAGGGCAAAAAGATGCACCCTGCTGCCACCAACAGAGCAGCTCTTGAGGATAGACCTGAGCCTTGGAAAGCTTGCAAAAAGCACAAGGAGAAGCAGTGGCTGCTGGCCACCTCCCTCCCTCCCTGCCCCTGTGCCACTTGCAGAGCTTGGTTTTGAAAGAGGTTTGACCCCCAACTAGGGACATGGGGCAAGGCAGAATTTGGCACTTGGCCTCAGGCACCACCGTACCTTGGGCTGCCCCTGGGATGAGGTCAACAAAGACTGGTTTTGCCTTGGACCCCTGGTTAACCTCCCTGCGGCCCTGCTTATATGAAGATCATCTGGCGATATGAACACAGTAGCACAAATGCTCAGGAGTCATGTAGCAACAGAACAAATTCAAATTCAACAAATTCAAAAATCCTGGGTCCACTCCATCTTTGCATTGTATGCAGATAAGTGGATGTGGGGAATCACAGGAGAGGGCACTTTCCTCTTCTTCCTCAACCCCGGAGCAGTAGGGTTGAATGCCAGGGCTGTGGGCGAGGGTGCACTGGAAAGCAGTCCCTGGCATACCCCTGCCCACTGCTTCCCAACACATAGAAACACAGCACAGCACTACTTAGAGCACACATGGGCTGACCATCTCATGAGCAGGCACAGTCCACATGGACTTTGGTACCCATCATTATTGCAGAGGAAGAAAGGTTCCCAAAACTGGAACAATCCTGGAACTTCCGGCCCTGCTCATGAGTAAACCTGAGTGATAAACACCCCACCCCACCCCCAAGGGGATGTGGCTGAGCCCCACTTCCCCACCCTTTCTTTGTTGAGAGAGAGGGGGGCAGATGCCCCTAAACCTCCCCACCCTCTTCTCCTGTGCAGACTTTCCTGCATCCAGATGCTCCATGTGTCATTGCCCGATACATGCATTGAGAGGATGGGGAGACACTGAGACGGAGCTTTAAACCCAGTCATGACCCTGGGTCCCGGTCCATCATCACACCATATGCAAATCTGTGGGCATGGGGGAACATGGGAGAGGTGAGCCCCTCTCTGGCCACCCTGGTACAGTGGGGTGGTTGTCCTGGGGTGATGGCAATGGTGCACATGTTCACATGGGCTGGCGGGCTGGCAGGGTGGCCAATGGGGTGCTGATTGATTCCAGCTGGCAATCTACTATAAACTCTGCAGCTTCACTCTGGACAGGCTGCTGGAGTCAATTCGTCAGCAGCCTTGATACCTCTTTGTGTGACAGTGATCAACCTCGGACTCTGAACCCTTGGGCTCTGAGGTGGGATGGAGCCTCTTGCTGCTTGAATGAAGTGTAGAACCAGAGACATCCCTTCACCTGCTACTGCATCATAAATTACAGGCGACTCATTGAGTGTGGTGAGTTCACAACACACAGGCAGGGGCGCACATCCCCACATGGGCGTGCAGGCTGGGAGGGTTTGACAGCGGTTTGACAGCGGCTTGGTGGCAGTTACCAAGACCAGGACAGCACTTGCCAAAATACCCATCCCTTTGGCTTTCCGGCATAGAGAGCATCCTCACGCCCTTTAGTCTGCCATTCTCATGAGAAAGCAGTCCATGGGATAATGGGGTACTTTGCAGCATACGTTGCGAGTACCACCTAGTACAACTAGAATGCCACCCCGTGCATTTGCAATTAGTCATCAAGGGTGGTTCTTTTTATGACTAGGGATCAAATATCCCCACCCGGGGAAGGGGCTGGGCCCCTCTTCCCCAACCTATCTGTAGGGGAAAAATAACTTGGCTGGTACAGTTTCCCTGCTTGGGTCTGCTTTTTATACCTGACCCCAGGTACCCCACCCCCCACAAAGGCATTTTCACCCCTCCCGGTGCAGTGATGGAGTGTCCTGTTTATGTTGCCACCTGGAGCATTTGTGCTTGTGAACATATATTATTGCTACTCCCTTCTCAGGAAGCAAAGCACTTAGTGCCCATCCTGTGCCTTTGCCCTATCACTTGCTGGTGGGGTGGGTGGTGGTGGTGGGGAGCAAGGGACACTAGACATCGTGATGGCTTTGAAAGAGCTAGACAAATTCATGAAAGATCAGGTCTCACAATGGGTATTAGTCAAAATAGCTGGATGCAACTTCCAGGTTCAGAGGTAGTATGCTGGTGGAGGGGTTGATCATGGGGGAAGGATACCGCTCTCATGCCCTGCTGCTGGGCTTCCCAGAAGCATCTCTTTGGCCACCATTGGGAACAGAATGCTAGACTAACTGAAAATTGGGTTTGAGATCTTAAAGGTAAAGTGTGCCATCAAGTCGATTCTGACTCCTGGCGCCCACAGAGCCCTGTGGTTTTCTTTTGGTAGAATATAGGAGGGGTTTACCATTGCCTCCTCCCATCCAGTTTGAGATGATGCCTTTCAGCATCTTCTTATATCGCTGTTGCCTGATATCGTACCAGCAGGGATTCGAACCGGCAACCTTCTGCTTATTAATCAAGCATTTCCCTGCTGTGCCATTTACACACTATCAAACTGATTGTTTCTGGTATGGGGAGGAGAGATTTCCATGTTGTCTGTCTCAGTACCCTGCACATTTTTGGGAAGAACTCTGGAATCTTGTAGAAGGCAGTTATCATGTATTTAGCATAACCCGCTCCCACTGGTGCTCATCCAATACATTCTTTCAGTACAGAGAGCATGAGTTAACTGGTCAAATGCCAATTCAGGGAGATGGGGAGGGAAGCACCAACTCACTTTCAACTGACCTGGGTTTCCCGTGCAAACTCAGCCACATGCAACAGGAGGCCAAAATGATTTGCCCTCGATTTTAAGTCAGATGCCGGGAGAAGGATTTCAAGTGTTCCCTCAGTGCAATACAGCACTAATCACAGCACCTGGAAGTGAGAAAACTCCTCTTACATAATGAAATGTGTCAATTCCCCCCACCCCCCACCCCGCCCCAGTGCTGTTTGGAAAGTTAAGAATTCATTAAGGGGAAAGGGGAATGTGTTGCTGACTTGGCTTGTGCCTCCACAAACAGCTGAGCCAGAGCAAGCCCAGCTGTAGCAATTTCCCCCTCGGTCCCCATGTTTTGCCTCTCTGTTTGGGGGCTGTATTTAACACCAGTTTGTTCTATTGTCCTCTGATCCTCTTCCTTGGGCAAAGCCTCGGCGGCACTTAACAAGGATCCCAGCTGCATCAGTCACAACTGTCCCCTGTAGGAGTGAGGGGGCTGCTCCTTCTCCAGATGCTTCTTCAGCCCTTCCACTCCAGAAATCCTGCCAGCAAGGAGACCAATTAGTGCCAATCATTAAGGTGATGGTTCTTTTTTCTCCTGATGTGCACCATTGTCCACTGAGATTTCAACATGGTTCCCTCAGCAATCATAAAGTTAGCTGCACCATTTTATAGTTAGCTAAGGACAAGTGTGAGGTCTATGTGCATGAACTGCTAAACCCAGGGGTTCTCCGCTTTGGTTCCCCAGATGTTGTTGGATTACAACTCACATCATACCCACCACAATGGCCTTCAGTCACATTCAGTCAGCCTTCAGTCAGTTATAGCTGCTAACTGAGCAAAGAGACACCTTTTAACAAGGTGATTCTCTTTATTTAGCAGGGGGAGAGTAACTGGCCCTACCCACCCCCAGCACAGTACTTCCAGTGACCGTTGCTGGTGTCTATCGTGTTTCTTTTAAGATTGTGAGCTCTTTGGGGACAGGGATCCATCTTATTTATTTATTATTTCTCTGTGTAAACCGCCCTGAACCATTTTTGGAAGGGTGGTATAGAAATTGACTAAATAAAAAATAATAATAAAATAATAATGATGGAAGTTGTAGCCCAACAATACTGGGAGACCCAAGGTTGAGAACCTCTTGGTTAAGCAGTTCATCCACATAGACCTCACACTTGTTCCTAGTTAATGATGGGTATATCTAAATGAATCCTGCTACCACAAGGTCATCACAGGTGATGGGAGGGTGTCATCCTCAAGTTGAAGCTATAGAAAACCATACTTGAATAAGATGTGGGGATAGCCTCCCACTGAGTGTTCCACATACTCACTTGGAGTGGCAGATGCATATGGCTTGTGGATTCAAGGGAAGGCAGAACTTTTCAACCTTGGGTTGACTACAGTGCCTTTGGTCTACAATGACAATGCCTTTGGTCACTGTGTTTTGGGGTGATGGGAATTGTAGTCCAAGGTGATGGGAATTGTAGTCCAACAAAATTGGAGAACCCCTGCCTTATCCTGCTTGCCACTTAGCCTGACATTCCTAGAGTTTAAGTATGACTGACACAGCCTCTTCTTGGGGTCTAGAATATTTTTCTCCAAAAGACTTTACTCCAGGTTCCCAGTCGAGGAAATGGGGTTTTGTATTGCTTCACATTTTCAGCCCCAGCCATAACACTGCACTAGGTTTGCTTAATTAGCTGATTCATTTATATTAACAAGGCTTTCCCAGGCAGACTCCAAGATCCTTAAGTGAAACGATATTAGGAGGCGTGTGAGAGGGGAGCGAAAGAAAAACCCTGAGTTGTGTGTCTGAAAGGCTAATAAAGAACAAAAATATAATACGGCTCAAAGCTCAATGGAAAGCCTCAGGCAAAACATAATTTTTATTAGGTTTTGCAACCCACTAGAGATGCTTCTGAGCTGGGTTCTACCAGATTTCCACAATGTTCCATTTGGGTCCATTCAATTTCAAAGGGGAGACATTCTTCCAGAATTCCTCTTTGGAAAAATTGATTTTCATGTTAGAAATGATGAATCTGCCTTCAAATGGTTGGTTGTCCTCGTATGAACTTTGGCTCCCATAGCACTCTAACTTCTCAAATGAGCAAGGGGATTGGTCATGTTCTTAGAACATAAGAACAGCCCTGCTGGCTCAGGCCCCAGGCCCATCTTGAAACAGTATCCTGTTTCACAGAGGGGCCCACCAGAAGCCTCTGAGAAGCCCACAGGCAAAAGGTGCAGGCACATCCTCTCTCTTGCTGTTGCTCCCCTGCAACTGGTATTTAGAGTCGGGATGTGCACGTAACCGATTGGGCCGGTTTGGTTCAAATCCGGATTGGATTTGAACAGAACCAGTCTGGTCCAGTTCCGGGTTCTGTCAAACTGGGTTTGGTTCAGTTTCGCGGCCTGGCCTGGGTATACTTGTAAAGGGGAATCTTTGAGGATTTACTTTACAAGTGAAGGGAGCACCCCTAAGCCCTAGGCTAAAGGTGCGAGGGTGGGGATGGAGAGAGAAAGGGACCTCTGTACCTTTAGAGGAGGCTGTGGCAGAGAAACAGAGGCAGCTGTTTGGGCCGGAGGTGGGGGCCCGGGCTATCATTCAGGAGGCTGGCGGGGGGCATGGAGGAGCCACCCGCCCCCACCACCTCTGAAGTTTCTCCACCTCCTCCACCGCAGCCTCCTCTAAAGCTATGGAGGTGCCTTTCTGTCTCCACTCACTATGTGCTCCCCAAATGCACATAGCTTCCCCCAATCTGGTGTGTCCTCTCACTGCTGCCTAATCACATGGAGGTTCATCTGAATTGCCCCTAAACATGCAACAATTATTATTATTTGACATGATGCAAAGTAGACCCATTGAAATTAAATGGAAATTCTTGAAATTAATTTCAGTGGGAATACTTTGAGTAATTTCTCCCATAATGACTATTACTACTACCACTACTCAGAGCTGTCCCTAGGAGGGTGCGGGGCTGGTGGTAAATCAGCATGTGTGGGGCCTCCTTAACATTTCATATCATTACAGAATCATACTGATTGATGACAGACTGTGTAAACAGTGAGAGTGAGGTTTTGGGGCATGTCCAACCAGCTTGTAAAAGTGCATTTCTAAGGATAAATAAATAAATAAAAGCACAACACATGCTTCACAGTTCTCATGGTTCTCACACAGACCTTCTGGGTTGCAAATCAGCTTGAACATAGTGGATGGATATATATATAGTTTGTTCCAGAAGTTTTTGTAAATTTCTATGATGAAACAAGCCAATTACAGGATTTTTCGGATGGGTTTTTAAAATTAAAACAATAAAAACCAGCAATTTGTCCCATCCACTTCAGTTTAAAGAAACATACTCCTCCCACCCTGCCCTACATCTCTGCTCAGTACCAAAGCCCTATGGCAAGCCAATCCCTAAATATTCAAGGTGGGGGGGATAACCACAAAAAGGACATCACAGCATACTTCCATCACTAAGCAGGCAATGGCTGTGCTGTGCTGGGCAGAGGGTCTGCAGAGAGCTCTGGTGGGCAAAGGGCAGCCAGCACTGAACACAATGCCTGCCTGCCTGCCTCCTCTCTTCCTTCCTGTGCTTCAGGCTTCAGTGAAGCTTCTCTGGAAGCCATGCCCACCCTCTCCAAACAGCTGAGAGGCAGAGAGAGAAGGATTTCTAGCAGCTTACCTGGGAGCCTTTCATGCTGCACACAGACACAAAAGATCAGCTGCAGGGAACGATAAGTGGCTGGGACTGGGGGAAAGAGGAGGGCAGGCTGCACTGCAGTGTGCCCAGAGCAGGGCTTGTGCCAGCACAGGGCTTGAGGCAATCGCCCCAGCCGCCCTGCCCTAAGGACGGCCCTACCACCACTACTACTATTACTATTTATTTTATTTTATTTTATTTTTTATTTTATTAAAACATTTTTATACTGCCCAAAACTTACATCTCTAGGTGGTTTACAACAGAATAAAAACAAAGTAAAACATTCGTTAAGACAAGAATGGGGGAGGGGGACACACACATTACAAAAATTTAAAAATTTAAAAATAATATTTTAAAAGAGCATTAAAAACATTAAAACAACATTAACTAAAAGCCTGGGTGAAGAGATGTATTTTAAAGACTTTTTAAAAGCTGTCAGAGATGGGGAGGCTCTTATTTCACTAGGGAGCGCATTCCAAAGCCTTGAGGCAGCAGCGGAGAAGGCCCGTCCCTGAGTGGCCACCAGACGAGCCGGTGGCAGCTGCAGATGGACCTCTCCAGCAGATCTCAGTGGGCGGTGGGGTTCATGCCGAAGAAGGCGTTCTCTTAAATACCCAGGGCCCAAACTGTTTAGGGCTTTATAGGTTATTAACCAGCACTTTGTATTTTGCCCGGAAACCTATCGGCAGCCACTGTAGCTCCTTCAATACAGGAGTTATATGGTCTCTCCAAGATGACCCAGAGACCAGCCTGGCTGCCGCATTCTGGACCAGCTGCAGTTTCCGGACTATGTACAAGGGCAGCCACACATAGAGTGCATTACAGTAATCCAGTCTGGAGGTTACCAGCAGCTGTACCACTGTTTTGAGGTCATTCACCTCAAGAAACGGACGAAGCTGGCGTATCAACCAAAGGTGATAGAAGGCACTTCTGGCCACTGCCTCAACCTGGGACACCAGTTAGAGGCTCGGATCCAGAAGCACCCCTAGACTGCGTACCTGTTCCTTCTGTGGAAGTTTGACCCCATCCAGAACAGGCAGATCAAAATCATCTCTCAAGTTCCGACCCCGCACAATGAGTACCTCCATCTTTGCTGGATTCAGTCTCAGTTTGTTATCCCTCATCCAGCCCATCACCATCTCCAGACACGCATTTAGGGAGGTTATGCCCTCTCTTGATGATGCTGACATGGAGAAATAGATTTGGGTGTCATCAGCATACTGGTAGCACCCTGCACCAAATCTCCTGATGATCTCTCCCAGCGGTTTCATGTAGATATTAAACAACACTGGAGACAATATGGAGCCCTGGGGAACAACACCATAAAAAATTTCAGATTTTGAAGAACAGCAATCTCCAAGGGACACCATCTGGAACCTGCCCAAGAGGTAGGAGTGGAACCCCTGCAAAGCAGTGCCTCCAACTCCCAACCCCCTCAGACACTCCAGAAGGATACTATGGTCGATAGTATTGAAAGCTGCCGAGAAGTCCAGAAGGACCAACAGAGTCACACTTCCTCTGTCAATTGCCAATTGGAGATCATCCATCAGGCTGACCAAAGCTGTCTCCGCCCCATAGCCAGCCCGAAAGCCAGTCTGAAACGGGTCTAGATAATCAGTTTCCTCCAAGACTGTCTGGAACTGGGAGGTCACCACCCTCTAAATTACTTTGCCCAGCCATGGAAGGTTGGAGACAGGCCTGTACTTGTTCAAGTCCAAGGGATCCAGGGTAGGCTTCTTCAGAAGCGGTCTAATAATTGCCTCCTTAAGACAAGGAGGCATCCTACCTTCCCTCAGAGATGCAGTTATAATCTCTACCAGGCCTTCTACAACAACCCCCCTGCCAGATAGTATAAGCCATGTCGGGCAATGGTCAAGAGAACAGGTGGTAGGCTGCACCATTCCAATCAGCTTGTCCACATCCTCAGGAGTCACAGACTGGAACTGATCCAACCTAATCATACAAGAGGAGTCGCTGGACACCTCTACATCAGACGGAGTAATTGTGGAGACGGCCCGAATATGAGAGATTTTCCCCACAAAGAATTCATTAAACACATCATAACGAGTAATTGATGGTTCCAGATTCTGATTCAAGGGAGGAGGGGCGCTCACTAGCCCTATCACAACCCCGAACAACTCCGCTGGACATGAACTTGCAGATGCAATACGGGCAGAAAAGAATTGTATGGCCTGAGCATAGGTCTTCAAATGAGCTCTATGTTGCAATCTGTCGGATTCAAGCCGAGTCTTTCTCCACTTGCGCTCCAGTTGTCTACCTCACCGTTTAAGTCCCCGTAGTTCTTCTGTATACCAAGGGGCCAATTTTGAAGCAGGCAGGAGAGGACGCTTAGGAGCAATCATGTCTACTGCCCCAGTGAGTTTGCTGTTCCAATTCTCCACCTGGGCATCAACAGGATCACCAGCAGAGCCAACACTAAATCCCTCCAAGGCTTCTTGAAATCCTATTGGATCCAATAACCTTCTCGGGTGGATCATCCTAATAGGTCCCTCACCCCTGTGGAGGTGGGAAGTGATTGTGAGTCCGACCTTAACCAGATGGTAGTCCGTCCATGACAATGGGGAAATCACAGGATTCCTCACCCACGGAACACCACTCTGATCAGAGTGAAAGACCAAATCAAGCATGTGACCAGCAATGTGTGTCAGCCCCGAGACCACTTGGGATAGGCCCATAGTTGTCATGGCTGCTATGAACTCCTGAGCTGCCCTGGACAAATTGGTCCCAAAGTGAACATTGAAGTCCCCCAGCACCACAAGCCTGGGGGACTCCAACACCAAGTCCGAGACCAAGTCCGTCAGCTCGGTTAGGGACGGTTAGGTCAGTAATACTACTATTACTATGATTACACAGGAAACAGTCTTAAAACGAGTCAGACCCTTGATCCATCGAGCTGAATTGTCTACACTGACAAGGAGCAGCTCTCTAAAGATTCAGGCAGGGGTCTCTCCCAGCCCTACCTGGAGATGCTGCCAGGGATTCAACCTGGGGCTTTCTGCATGCAAGCAGATGCTCTTCCACTCCACTACAGCCCCATTGCCCTAAGGAGAATATCTCACAGCAGATAGACAGTCACCCATCCAAATGCAAAACAGGGCATACTTGTTTAGCAGAGGAGACCATTCATGCTCACTACCACAGGCCCAGCTCTCCTCCCCACTTATGCACTGTTTATTATGATTATTATGGTGATCATTATTTACACATTGCTTTTCATGGGAACTGGAACTCTAGTGTCTGGAGTTTTGCCCTTGCTGAAATCTGAAAGATTCTGCACCTCCCTACCTGGGTCCCACAGGAAACATTAGTGCAGTTTATGAGTGTATAAGTGTCATCTGCCTGCCTCATCAGCAGGGGATGTCCAGTTGGGAGTCTGGGGCTGCTGTGGAAATGCTTCACATATTAGTCAAAGTTGATGAGGTCTTGTGCTGTCCAGCCTTGCCTAAAACATCATCCAAAAATGAATTGGGAGGCACCACTTCTTTAAAAAGGACATTGTAGAACTAGAAAAGGTGCAGAAGAGGACAACCAAGATGACCAGGGGTCTAGAGCAGGGATTCTCATTGTAGGGTCCCCTGTTATTGGACTTCAGCTCCCATAATCCCCAGCCCCAGTGGCCTTTGGTTGGGGATTATGGGAGTTGAAGTCCAACAACATCTGGGGACCCAAGGTTGAGAATCCCTGGTCTAGTGCACCTTTCTTATGAGGCAAGGCTACAACATCTGGGGCTTTTTTGTTTAGCAAAAAAATGACTGTGGGAAGACATGATAGAGGTCTATAAAATCATGCATGGTGTGGAGAAAGCGGTTAGAGAGCAATTCTTCTCCCTCTCATATAACACTAGAACCAGGGGTCATCCCATGAAATTGATTGCCGGAAAATTTAGGACTGACAAACGGAAGTACTTTTTCACACAATGCATAATCCACTTGTGAAATTCTCTGCCACGAGATGTGGTAACAGCCAACAACCTGGATGGCTTTAAGAGGGGCTGGATAACTTCATGGAGGAGAGGTCTATGAATGGCTACTAGTGGGAGGGCTATAACCTCCAGCCTCAAATGCAGGATGCCTCTGAGTACCAGTTGCAGGGGAGTAATAGCAGGAGAGAGGGCATGCCCCTTTCAACTCCTGTCTGCAGGTTTCCAGCAGCATCTGGTGGGCCACTGTGTGAAACAGGATGCTAGACTAGATGTGCCTTGATTCTTATGAGAGGCACTTAAGGAATTTTAAGGTAGGGGAACTTGGCAAGACTGACCAGTATTCCTTCGAGGTTTCTTCATATTCCCTCAGCCGTACTGGATCTCAATCCTTCCACCCTAAATCCTTGCCCATAAAGGTCTATTGCTCAGCATCTACACAAAGATGCTAACAAGTGGGTGTGCTGATAGTGGGTGTAATTTAAGGGTCTTGTTCCCTTCAGTGCTTTAGGCGAAATTTAAAACCCCATCCTGCCTGTAGGTGGTAATTTCAAGCTTTTCATTTTGGCAAATTAAAAACCTATTTCTTTCTCCATTTTTCTTTCCCTCTCTGAAAATGTGTGCCTGCGTGTGTGTAGGCGTTCAGCACAGCTCACCTTTAGCAATTCCAATGTAAAAATAAATTCTGTAAGACGCTCAGTTCTTCTCCAGAGATTGCAGAGCTTCTGGTGGGCACCTTTGCAAACATAAAAAATAAATAAAAGCACACTAGCACTAGAGGTAGATTTTTGGAGCACACAGGAGTATATAATAATTGCCAATTAGTATTATATTTAGCTACTATTATATCAGACATTGCCATTCTCTAAACCCTAGGTTGATAGGATTAGCATGGAGTTTGCCTGGTCACACTATTGCCACTCAGCAGACTTTGCACCCAAGTGCAGAAATGGCTGACTATGAATCCTCGCTCCAGTCCTGGTTAGACACACCCATTGTGGTCATGTGACTTTCAGATGGCTGCCGATTGGCCCTTATCTCATTCAAAATGCAATTCCCACCAATGCCCACTTGCTGAGCAACTACATCTTCTAACACTGGCTGCTGGATAGTTGAGACTATTGCTGAGATGAAATGGAGATAGGTGTTTCATGAACATTGTTGTCCATGCAAAACAGGCATGCGGGCATGCCCTTGGAGTCCAGAAGCCCCTCAATGGGTGGGGGGAGAATTCAGGCAGTCTGGGGGATGAATTGTCCCAGCCCTGTTGGTTCTAACCCCTCCACTATACGCAGAGGAGGCACCTCTACAAGCATTCTCAGAGGACTCATCTAATGACAAGCCTGCCAGACTAGAGTCCTCCAATCTCGCCAAAGCCAGCACCTGAGGAATAGGGCATGGCCCCTTTAACTCCTAGGGACTAGTGCAGAAGAGTGGGTGGGACACCACTCCTTGCTGAAGCAACATCCTTCTGTCCCAGGGTAGATGCACACAGCCTTATGGCTGCCCATAGGGAGCTCTCCAGTTCCTGAACTCTGAGAGCTAGTTCTTGGCCATCTTTCCTGCTGGTCTTCTGTCTGGAACTGATCTTTTGGCACCTCTGAATCTGGGCTCCCTGGAGCTCAGCTAGCCCCAGCCTGGATCGGTTTACATACCCTTTGTGGCAATATTTTTTACTTCTTGTGAAATTGGGGGCAGAGTGTCAGTAGCAACATCAGGACATAAGAAGAGCCCTGCTGAATCAGGCCCAAGGCCTATCTAGTCCAGCATCGTGTTTCACACAGTGGCCCACCAGATGCCGCTGGGGACCTCACGTGCAAGAGGTATATGCATACCCTTTCTCCTGCGGTTGCTCCCCTGCAACGGGTATTGAGAGGCATCATGCCTCTGAGGCTGGAGGTGGCCCACAGCCACCAGACTAGTAGCCATTGATAGACTTGTCCTCCATGAGTTTGTCTAAGCCCCTTTTAAATAAATCCAAGGCAAGAGAAAATGCATCCCTTTTGCATAGGACGCCGTGAAGGTCTGTTCCTTTGCCTTGGTTCAGTCATTCATAGCTGACCACAGAGAACAGTCGGTAGACAGGGATACACAAGTGTATGTTCATCCCCTTGAAAATTAGAAAGTGAGGATGAATAGCATCCAAATCTGGATGCACATCTGGATGGGGATGCTCTCTATCTTCACTGCATTCCTTTCAGTGGATGTGCAGATAGGACTTGCACTTGACCCTGTTGCTTGATTTCTGCCGAGACCACATTGTGACATACAGTTCTGCGACATCTCCCAAATGTCATGCTAGGATACTGTCACAGCAGCCACTGGCTCGTAACTGAGCAGGAACACTGTGGGAAACTTCTCTGCCATTGACACCATGAAGGACACCATCATAAGTCCCAGGGTATCTAGCTTCTTTTCCTATTCTATTATTGCTATCTTTCCACTGAAATACCCGTTTCCCCACTCTTCCACTCTCGTAACCCTGCATTGTATTCCTGTAAACAAACCCTAATGTTCAACGTACTATTGGCAATTTCATATAGATAGCAGTGTGAGGAAGAAAAGGAGGAACCCAGCAAGTCTAAGGGGGGTCTGAGCTATTTCCCCCCTGGTGTGTTGATATTCCAAGCAGCAGAAACACAATGCAAGGGGATAGCAGATAAAGGCTCCTGTACAAATATTACTTTTATATAAAGGTCTATGGCCATTCTTAGCCCACCCTGGCAGAGGCGGAACTAGGGAAAATGGCGCCCGGGGCAAGCACTGAAATGGCGCCCCCCGCCCCCCCCCAACATACTACATTATACTTAGGTTTTTCCTCACAAGCGCCCGCCGCCGCCAAGCCAGGCCACTGACTGGCCGCCAGGCGCCAGCAAAGCAATGGGGGGGGGCGCAGGCAGCGCGGAAGGGACCGCTCGTGGGGAAGGGGACACCAACGCGCTCCCTTGACTGCTGCAGCGCTGCTGCACTGAGCAGGAAACATTTGTATTAACAAACAAACAAAAAAAATTTAAAAAAAATTTGGTCATGGCGGCGCCCCCCACGTGACCAGAAAAGATGGCGCCCGGGGCACGTGCCCCCCTGCCCCCCCTATAGTTACGCCTCTGCACCCTGGATTGAGCTGGGTATGTGTGTCAAATTGGAGTCTGCTTACTTCTTGCAAGGCAAAGTCCGTGGATGATTCAAGAGAATACAGGGCCAGTAAGTGACCTCAGAGAGTCGGCAAGGACATTATGATAACAGACAGGCAGGGCTCAATCCATGATCTCAACTACCAGAAACAAGGGCAATCAGAGCAAAGTTTTTCAGAATCCTGGAGAAAGTCCAAAGACAGAAAACTTTCTGCTTCCTCCACCTCTGTCTATACCACTGAACTCATACTCTATATCCTTGTCCATGTTACAGCTGCTTCATGATGGCCTCAGGCATAACCATATAATAAGGAAGGCACAATCTCAAGTTCTAATGCAGCTTCCCAGGCCATGAGAGCAAAGTGATTTTGGACTCAAAAGTTTCCTCTGAATTGTCCTTCATTTGAACTTGCAGAGAAAGCTTTGAAAAGGAAGTCCTCTGCT
Organism: Hemicordylus capensis; assembly: GCF_027244095.1. Lineage (NCBI taxonomy): Eukaryota > Metazoa > Chordata > Lepidosauria > Squamata > Cordylidae > Hemicordylus > Hemicordylus capensis. Next base: position 316,205,351 of record NC_069660.1, on the reverse strand, counting down.
TGAATCTCAATGGATTTGCTCTTCCAGGCAAAAGATCCCCATCCTGAAAGGTTTTCAAGGTTCCTCGTCTTTCTTTGAGGAGGAGAATAGTGCCACGGGGGTCTTTGACTCTGCAATGCTCTTTGCAAAAGGGATACACTGAAAGCCAGACGTGTGCAGCCTGTTGAAACAGATAGGAATACCCTTCACATTTTCACTTCAGTGTGCAGATAAAGCATAGCTTTCTACCAGGATAGGGGGGAAGGGATTGGTGAGTGCTCAAAGTGGGAGGGGGAAGCAGAAAAAAAACCATTCCTGCTGGATCAGGCCAAAGAGCCATCTAGTCCAGGGGTTCCCAACCCCTGTGTTTGATGGACAACAACTCCGACATCCTCGTCCCCAGCTGAGGGAGGAAAACAACTGTACCTGCAGCCTGAAGTGGTACATTCCAGACACAGGTTGGCCACCTCAGTGAATCCTAGGCCAGAGGATTCTTCTGACTGTCACCAAAGTAAAATTCCCAAGATATTTTCCCCAGAAGAAATCTATGGCTGTTAGTTGGGAATATATTACTTTGGTGCATAGAAATACTTAAAAGGAATTTAATCCTCCAAATGACCTGTCCGTCAAGACCACCCTGTAAGAGTCATTCCCTTGATATGCTATGAGAGAACTGTGAATGAGAAGTCCATAAATTAAATTCATAAAGGATCTTTGGATCCCAAAATACTGTCTCCCACAATGGAGGGTGCCCAAAATGACTTTGCATGATCCATGGATTTGGTCTTGCCGTTGCCAGGGATGGATACATCGCCTGTGTCTCTGGACTGGATGGGAAAGGATCAGAGATGCAATCTCCATCACATTCGGAATAGGGACTCACTGAGCATTGGTGGGCTACTGCCTTTGAGAGTGGGTAATTTGACACTTAGACATTCTAAATGTAAATTACTGTTGAGTAGACAAGGAGCTTGTCACCCACTTGCCTGGGGCCACAGTCTCCAACTGCCTCCCTCTCTCTGCTCCTGTTCATAGGCTGTTGAGGTGGCCTCAGAAGTGCTGGGGTTAATTGTCATCCTATTCCTCCACCAGCCATCAGAGAGAAGGATTGGACCATTCCTCACTGTGAGTCTCTAGGGCCAAGTCACTCCCATCTCTCCAGACCTCCTCACCGCTGGCCATCCAAGCCTTAAACAAAGCCCTGCAATCAGGGCAATCCCAAGCACCCTCTCCAGTCTAGCTGCCTGCATCCTCCCTCCTTCAGCTGTTGCCTGTCTTGTTGGCTGTTGAGGCCCTGCCTTCTCCTCTTCCCCACCAGGAGGCAACCTGCTGGGCCATGCTGGGCCACTCACGGCTCCTGGCTCCTGGGTGTCCTGGCTGTCACTGGGAACTGGGGAAGGTACCAGCTGGCTTTGCTTGTACCCAGAAATGGTGCGGCCTCCGTCTTCTTGGTCCTGTGACTCGGTGAGTAATCGGGCCCTCCCATGGCTGGTAGGAAGGCCTGACAGAGCTGTACAAGAAACTGTACTCTTTTTTTTGGGGGGGGGGGAGAATGTCATCATTTGAAACCCCTCTGAAAGACACCCTGGTGGGGGGATAATGTGACTGGCTTAAATTACTTGTCCTACCTCATGCCACAACTCAGAATTCCCCTGGACCGCGTCTCCTTCTCCTGCCATTCAAGAAGGTCTGAAATGAAAGTGGCAAGTTGTGAGCCATGGACTGCTGATGCAATTTCATCTCTCTCTCTCTCTCTCTCTCTCAATCTCTCCTTGCCCCCGGGGTCAGCAGGTTTCTTCTCCTGAGAGCCGAGCAGTGATGGCAAAAGGGACTCTTCAGCTATAGCCTGGTGAGCTGAGCCTTATTTATTTGGTCCTTCTCTGCTCTAATTAGGCTGGTGGTTATGGATAAAGAGGGAGATTTTGCAAGTGAGGCTGTAGCCCTGCTCAAACAAGTCTTCTCCAGGTGTTCATTAGGACTCTTGTTGTGGTGTGCCAGTGAGCACAGAGCCGCGTGAGTGGGATGGCCTACAGGCATTTTAATGAATGCATGTAGATCAGGAAACAAAGCCTGACAGTGCAGCGTTCCCTCCACCCCCCAGTCGACACTATAAAGTATTTACATCTAAATGTTCTGCTATCAGAAGGGGATCAAGAAGGCCCTGGCCAAATGGTGGGGATCTGCCCAATTGGAGAGGGTCACCTGACTCTGCAGAAGCTGTGTCCTTAGGTAATCCAACTCCCAGGGACCTTTTGGGGTCTACTAGGTCCTGACACCCACCATGCGCACTCATGCATGTCGAACAGCCATGGGTAAGCTCTGGCTACAGGTTTCAGTGAATGTGTGGACGTTATAGGCAGGGCCAGCAACGTTTGTCACAGCCACAGTGAAGGGTTCCCATGCCCTGTCAGAAATTGAATGCATTGACTGCAGAAAATTATCCAAAGTAGTCCCACTGATGTTAAGAAGATAAGTGAGGCAATGCCTAAGTTGTCCTTTTAAGTTCAATGAGACTACTTTGAATAATTTCCCTCATAGTGTCACCCATTATCCGTAATAAATGTTCCCCCTCAATTCAACTTTTATTTGTGAAGAATTATGTACCAGCCTTATTTAGTGCAGTCTGATGGTTTTGTGATCCTCCAGGTGTTGCTGAACTGCAACTCCCACCATCCCCAGCCCCCATGTATTAAGTTGTAGTTCTGCCACATCTGGAGGGCCACATCTGGTTGGCAACCCCTGAACTAAACAATATTACAGTCTGTAGATGTAAAGCAGAATCAATCCCATTTCTCTAAACAGAATGGCTGGTATTGTGGCTAATGCTGCAATCGTGGGCAATGCCCCACGAATATGCCAAATGTGTTCTTCTTGAGCTCTTGCACTATTCTGCAAAGGTTGCCAGCCAAGCAATGGAGGAGGAGGAGGAGGAGAAACAGGAGGAGGAGCAGGAGCAGGAGGAGGAGGAGGCTTCACAGCAGGAGCTGCTCCACCTTCTTGCACCAGCACAGGCTAGTGTAAGAGCCTTGTTGAAGCACAATGTTCTTGTGCAAGCTCATCATTCATGGTGCTGATGATGCCAGTGCCTACACAGGGAATCACAGATGAGATATATGTTTGCAGGCAGCCCGAGCATTCACACAACCAGGAGCCCCAACAGAGGGGCACACTCATACCCTTCTACCTGGGTAATAGCCGAGGGAAAATTCCTGGGCTACCCAGAGGCCACGATCCCAGCACTTCACATGAGCAGCCCTACCCTGTAGGGGCTGCCAAAGCCAGGGTAGGGCTGCTTGTGTAGACAGCATTTTGGTGTGTCCAGGATTGAAGCCAATGTCTATTCCACGACTAATACCCCCTTCCTTATTGGATCCCCCCTTCATCTATAAAATGCACTCCCCCTCTCTATTTGTCCCTTACCTCTCTCTCTTTTTTAACACATTATATTCTCCCAAGCATCCCACTGTAAGTGCCTATTTTGTCACACTCAACGGAAAGTTAGGATAGAAGCCCTATGCAGTTGTTCAGAAGCGACAGAAAATCCTTCCTCATCTCTTCGATACAGCCATACTGAAGTGATGTCAAAGAGGTTCCCTAGCAACCACAAATGGGATCTTCCATCAACAGCAATTCAAGGAGCTGAAGGTGTTACGGGCATCCTCAGCAGGTGGCTATATATTAACTAATATAGGTGGACAAAGGTGCAGGTTGTTTAGGAGGCCCAGAAAAACAGCCACTTGCATGGGCTGGCAGCCAGACTAGTGAAGCACTTGTGCATGGACAAATTGCACTAATGCAGGAAGATCATGTAGCTGTGCAAAGTCATGGAGATTTTTGGAACTGCACTCTTGCACAAAGGTTCCCTAGAAGATATATAAGGGTGCCACAGACCGCTCATCTTGTTGTGCAAGCCCAAACCTGTCTGCACTGGCATAACATTTGTCTGGAATGCAGGCTCCAGACTCAGCACAACTATCTAGTGAAACAGCCTGACGGTAATCGAACTTAGTTCCACAAGTGCTTCATTCGTCTGGATTCAACCATTATGTTGAATGCCACAAGAATGCTTTTGGTTGGTACCATAGGATGCTCCTCAAAATCAGAGAGCAACAAGGATCTCTCTGGGAGCAGAGTAATGTTGCCTTGCTGGGTCTCTCCTTCCATAGTACTTCCATGAATCAGAGCTAGCACTCAGAGAGGCTATTCTCATGACCGCAGGAAAGCGAGCTAAGGGAGCCCAGCCCGCTTTCCTGCGGTCATGGAAACCACCAGGAGCTGCACGGCTCCCAGCGGTTAGCCCGCTTCAGTCCCTCCCCCCTTTAATGAGGTTAGCGGAGTGAGCACTCCACTAACCCTGATTTACTGATCGTGTGCCACACACCGTGGTGGCACATGAGTAGACCCCCAACCTGGAGGCTATAAGCAGCCTCCTGGCCACGGGGCTCTCCCCAGAATGCCCTGTGCACTCGCGTGGGACATCCTAGGACTTCCAAGGGCCGGGTGGCCTCCAATCCTCGCCACTCCTAATGGCCCCAATGACAAAGCTGGTAGTCATGTGGGCGGCTGATCTGGCTACCCAGGGTGAGTTCCCTGCTCTCCCCACTGAGCCCTGCCTCCCCGCAGAGCCTGCTAAGGCTCTCTACACTGCTCGTGTGAAGAGCCTCAGAGATAGCAAGTGGTCATAGGAACATAGGAAGCTGTCTTATACCAAACCAGACCGTTGGTCCATCTGCCTCAGTAATATCTTTACTGACTGGCAGTGACTTTCCAAGGCTACAGGCCAGAAGTCAGGGATGGAACCTGGGACCCTCTGCCTACAAGAATCCAAATGTTCTTCCACCCATCCCTTAAGGGGAATACCTTATGGCACTTACATGTAGTCATCCATGCAAATGCAAACCAGAGTGGGCCCTGCTTAGCAAAGGGGACAATTAATGCTCACTACCTCAAGACCAGCTCTCTACTCCTGATATACAACACAGCAATTGTTTGCTTTTTAGGAAGAGTGTTTGCCCAAGTGTCTTGCCTGGACCTACAGGATTTGAAACCAGGAACATGAAGCTGCCCTTAAATGAAAGAGATCTCTTGCTTGTTATCTACTCTGACCGGCAGCAGCTCTCCAAGGTTTTGGAGAGAGGGGGAGGCATTCCCCAGCTCTTCTGCATGAGAGCCTTTAACTGGAGATGCTAGGGATTGTCTCCAGTCCTTTATACCTGCAAGCATATGATTTAACACTAAACTATGGACCCATCTCCAGCGGCTGGGGAGTTCTTGGCCTTCTCTCAGAGAAATGCTTTTGAGGATTACTGCCAGTCCCATTTGACTGGCCTGCTGGACTAAAAAAACAACCCCACAATTTTAAGCTATGGGAGTAGTTTGGAGAAATCCAAAGCTGAACCTTTCTCCTTGCAATCTGCTTCTGCCTTATCGCATGCCAGCCACAGAGGCTGGAGAAGGCCATCAGAGCTGGTACACGGGGGAAGTTTTATTTAAGAATACATTGTGCAAAGCTGGCAATTTTTCAAAGGTCTCCCAGAAGGTGTTCGGTTAACATATGCAGAGATCTTCTGGTCAAAATATGCTTAACCAGAAAATCCAGTTAGCAGATGGTTAACAAAATAGGGTCATATGGACATTATATGTCGTCTTTATGGGAAATTCTAGGGCCATCCCTGCCAGGAATCTCTAGATTCTCATGGTGTGCACACTTCTGCAGAGTGTGTCATGGGAACTCAGAAAATGGTGGTGATCTCATCTTGACGCCATGCCAAACCAAGATGAAGCCAAGATTGTCAAGCTGAGTTCAAATCTTAGATTGGCGAGCTCAGCTTCATCTTGGTTTGGCTCAGTGCCAACCTGAAATCACTGACATTTTCTGAGTTCACATAACATGCTCCATGGGAGCGCATGCACTGCAGGAATCTATAGATTCCCAGTAAACCGACATTGCTTCAGTCATGAAAACTAGCCCATTCCCATGTGTGACCTTCCCACCCCAGGCATTTCTTGACCCAGGAGCTGAGGATCCTATGGCCTGAAATCCTGATCTTTTATAGAGTAGTGAGGTCTATGAATAGTTCATGTATTGGGGTGAATAGAGCAGATTGTAGGGTAGGGAAAGGCTAGAGCTGTTAAATTCAGTCTGTGCACTATGTCTACAGTGAAACTGCTCTGTGAAGAAACTGCAGTTTATGAGCCCACTTGCATGTAATGTGAAACCAGCATCGAAGGGGCCTCAGGTTGAAATCTTTGAGCGTGCAACCGCAGTTCGGTCTCAAAGTCAACCCAAGGTTTCCCTCCTGAGACTCTGATTTGAACCTTCAGTTTGTAGTGGGTTTCGCCACCTGGCAGTGCCAGCGTTACATGCGTATGTGGCACCACAATCCGACTGCTACTGCTGGAGTTGAGGGAAGAAGCTCCTCCCTCACTCTGGCTGCGACTGGCTGTCGGGGCTGTCCTTCAGTCAAGAGAGAAGTTCACACAGCCAGTTCCTCTTCGTCTCTGCAGTCTTCCTGATTGTAGAGAACCTCCTGTCTGTGGTGTCTGAATGCAGACAGGAGAGCAGGGGTGGGGAGTGGAACTGTTGGCCCATTGGACACGTGGTTCTGCGTTGTGCCTGCCAGCTCTCCCTGGCCTTCTCGCATCATCAACGAGGAGAGCTTGCAAGGTTTTCTTTGGGCCAGTGTGGCTATGGCTTGAGGTCTCGGGGGACCATGGCCTGCAAGGGTTCTGGGGGATTGGGTTCCTCGGCAGTAGAATGCTGGGTTGATGGTATTGAGTCTGTTAATAGGGGCAGGACCAGAGAGGCTGTCAGTATTTAAACCTGGCTAACTGAGCAAAGAGACACCTTTTAATTGGTGATTCTCTTATATTTAGCCGGGGGAGAGCAACTGGCCCTATCCAACCCCAGCACAACATCCCTCCAGTGGCTGTTGGTGGTATCTGTCTTATGTTTCTTTTTAGATTGTGAGCCTTTTGGGGACAGGCCAAATTATTTATTTTCCTTGTTAACCGCTTTGAGAACTTTGGTTGAAGAGCGGCATATAAATAATGGTAGTAGTAGTAGTCACCTAATGGCACAGTGGGGAAATGACGATTATCAACCCAGAGATTGCCGGTTCAAATCCCCGCTGGTATGTGTCCAATACTATGGGAAACACCTATATCAGGCAGCAGCGATATAGGAAGATGCTGAAAGGCATCATCTCATACTGTGTGGGAGGAGACAATGGTCAATTCCTCCTGTATTCTACCAAAGAAAACCACAGGGCGCTGTGGTGTCCACGAGTCAACACCGACTCGGCGGCGCACTTTACTTTAGTAGTAGTTAGTACTAGTATCAATAATGGACTTGACCTCCTGAGGAAGGTCCAGTGTCAAAGGTCTGGGAGTGGGCTCCTCATCCTTCTTCCCTGATGACACTTCTCTCCTGGGATCCTCGTCTGCAGAGTCCCCGTCTTCTTCACCAGGTTCAATGTCTGATTCCCCCTGCTGGTCAAGTGGGGTTTTGACAGTTACCCAGGGACAGTCCTTTCATGAAATGAGGTGAGGCAGTCACCTCAGATGGCAACTGGTTAGGGCCAGCAGCACCATAAGATCCACACCGCTCCCCCCCGACACTGCCATTGGGGCAGCTCTTTGGGACCACTCTGACCCCGGCAAGCTTTCCAAAGAGTGCCTCTCTTCATAGCCTCCTTGTTAAGCTTGCAGGAAGCGAGAGTAGAGTAGAGTAGAGTAGAGTAGAGGAGAGGAGAGGAGAGGAGAGGAGAGGAGACTTCCAGCCACCTTCCCTCCTCTCCAGCAGGCGCGGCCTGTGAACATGCCGCCCAGCAGGCCCGGCGGCGGGGAATCACCTCTGCAACTCACCTGGCCACTGGCAGGGGCTTGCCTCCATGGGAGCCAGGTGAGTGGCGGAGGTGATTCCCTGCCGTGGTGGCTGCTAGGCGGTATGGAGTACTGGTTCTGTTTACACTTAAAGAAGCCGCCCCCCACCCGGAGGCGCGTTCACAGGCCACGTCTGCTCTCCAGCCACACACCATATTCGAAGCTTGCAATGGTCAGTTTTGAAAGGAGCTGGCCCCCACTAAGGTCATGGAGTGAAGTAGTACAGTACATTTAGTACATGGTCTAAGGTGCCACAATCCCTTGGTCCACCCTTCTTGTCCAACCTGCTTGCCAAACGAAGAAAAGTTACAATTGCTTAAACATCCAGTGGCCTGTGGCAGGCAATCCCTATAAACTCAGACCCTTTTACCTTGCAGATATTTGGGGTGATTCCCTCCAGGGACTGATCCTCCATTTGTCTCAGACTGAAAGGTCTGAAACAGGTCCCTTCTCCAAACACAGCAGTGGTATGCCCAATGCATTTATTGGGCTTATTTCCACCATACCTCACATGAGACAAGCCTTCCAAGCAGGGGTGAAGGGAGCTTGCCGGTGGCCTGGGGACAGGCTGCTGCTCTGGTCCCTCCCCCTCACTACCTGGGCTGGCCACACCTCCTACGCTGACATCAGACACAAGGGAGCACCTGGAAGGCCACCTGGCACCTCTGCTGGAAAGGAGTGGGCAGGGGGTCATGCCTTGGGCTCCCAGCCCACAAGTGCTTTGCATGCCAGCTGGGTATGAGAGGAAGACAAGGGGGTGCCCTGGGGGGAGAGGAGAGGGACCCGCTGTGGTGCCCCCTTGACCCTGGTGGCCAATCATCATCATCATCATCAACATCATCATCATCAACAACAACAACTTTATTTGTTAGCTGCCCGATAACAAATTGTGCTCTGGGTGACTCACAGCAGAGGGTTAATACATACAATAAAGACACATAACACATTAAATCATAATAGACAAAAACTGTGAAAATAAAAGGATATTAGTCCCCGCCCCCCATTGTCCAACAGTGGCTACGCTACTGCTTCCAAACCTTGTTCATACTCATTGGACTCATTACACTTGAAGGACATTCCTACGAGTGCCAGCCAACACATGGTCCAGCCTGAGGATCACGCCCGCTCCTCTTCAAGGCCTCTCCTGGAAGACTAACTGGCATAAAAATAAAAAATAAGCATGTACATCACTCTGAGCTCCTCAGAGGAAGAGCGGGATATAAATGAAATAAATGAATAAATAAATAAATAACTGGCATTTACAGTAATATCAGGAATGACACCAGAGGTGCAGACAGAGGGAAACCATGAGAAACAACTCCTCACTTAAATCCTTAGTGGGGTCGGGGGAGGAAGGGCACTTTGTGGGGCAGATATGGGTTTGCAGACTTGGGGGAAGGTCAAGAAAATGAAAGGGAGGGAAGCTGAGGGGAAGCCTTGCGCCCCTGGTTGCCCACTGGTGGACTGCATCACAACGTTGTGGATTTCTGCAGCTCCTGTCAGTGAGCTCTCCCATCAATATCATTTGAACAAAGCCGTATTTTGAAAAGTTAATATATCTGCAAGGCATAGAGACCTCATTGTAAATCCCTATATGTCAGGAAAAATTCTCTGGATGCTCAGAGTCTATTATCCAAACCTCCAGAAAATTATATTTCTATCTAAACCCAAGACTTATTACAAATATATAAATTATCTTTTATATGAAAGAGTTTGCAGAGGCATCACAATATAATTTATCCCAGGGATTCTAATCAAGACGGAAATAATTTCCCCATAGTATTTGTGTGTAGTTTCCCATCATTCAAATAAAATTAATGCCCAGCAACTGTAATTTGGGAGTGCAAAATGTATACAGCCTGCTATTCCATAGTTTAACACCAAAGCACACAAACAGAAATCGCAATGAAGTTTAATTATTTCGGTATTATGAAATCTCTCACCTCTGGTTTACCAAGATACTCCAACCCACTCTATAATATCAATTAGCATATCAGAATGCATTCCAAAAATGCAAAACAAATTGCAAGCAAGTGGACAGAAGTAATTAAGCTTTCCCGCCCAATTCTTGCAAACAACAACAGGATTGTCAACCCATGTGTGGATTGTAACACTTCTGATACACACAAATTCCCTGCTCATAGAAGACTAGCCTGCGAGGGAGAAAGAAGCTCACCTAGCCATGATTTTTGGCCTGGTTGTCCCTCTACATTGGCAATTTTCATTGCATGGAAGAGTGATAGGTCACAGGAGTCACCACCTCCTGTCTCATGCTGGCCGCATTCACACGTAACAGAAAACCAGAGTTAAATGAGGCAGAGGTTAGATTTCTAATACGTCTGAATGCACGCACCCTCTGTCCCATTGGAGAATCAACCCATTTCCCTCCCCAAACTCCAGTTTGAACCCTCAGTCTGTTGTAAGTTTTGCTTCTCCTTCCTGAAGTCAGCTGCTGTAGGTCCAAATTCTGAACTTAAGGCTGGATTCTTCAAAACCAGAGTTGAGAGTGGAAGCTCCTCCCACTCTCCATTCCAACTGGCTGCCACAGCTTTCTTTCATGGGAAGGAGGAAGGCCGGCAGCCAGTTCCCACACTCACACGGCCAGATCCACCTCCTCTCTGTAGTCTCCTAACTGCAGTTCAGGTCCTGACCATTATGTCCGAATGTGGACAGGCAAGAACGTGGTGTGGTGTGGGGTGAAATGGAGTGGGGTGGGGTGGGGGGGACCATGGGTCATTGGATCCTCAGTTCCGCATTACATGCGATTGTGGTTGTTGTGTAGTTCAGACAGAGATTTAACACATCATCTGATAACTATGAAAACGAGGGCTTAGATGGAACACTAGAGGCTTGCAGCCAAGACTATAGCGCATAAATACCAACACACACATTGTGCTCCACTTTCAAGTGATCTCAAGAGAACAGCTCTCCCTGACCATTGCCATGCTGTCACTGTTACCTGTCTTGCTCTCATTCCCATAGGATCCTACTCCCAAACTCTTCTCTTCTCTTCTTTTCTTTCCTCACCTACACAAGGATGCCTGCAGGTGAAAGGGATCCCCTTTGCAAACTGACCTAGAAGGGCCTCTTCCTACCTGGATGGTCCCTAAGAGAGTCCCTCTGTCACCACCAGTCTAAGGTTATAGTCACAGAGGTGATCACAGGGCTCATCAGTGGGCCCTTCTGAGAGCCCTGAGCATCTGCCCAATGATACTCACCCTTGACATGGACTTTGCTCCTACCCCAAATGCCATTCATTTCCTGTTCTCACAACTCTGACATTCTTCCTCCTGTCCAAGCTCCCACTTCCCCCCATAGGTCCTTCCCCCATAGGTCCTAACCTTCCCCATAGGTCCTAACCAGTTTTCCCAGTGATTCCCAGATGTTTTCACACAACGTGTGATCCACTTGTGGAACTCTCTGCCACAGGATGTGGTGATAGCCAACAACCTGGATGGCTTTAAGAGGGGTTTGGATGACTTCATGGAGGAGAGGTCTATCAATGGCTACTAGTCAGAGGGCTGTGGACCACCTCCAGCCTCAAGGGCAGGGTGCCTCTGAGTACCAGTTGCAGGGGAGTAATGGCAGGAGAGAGGGCATGCCCTAAACTCCTGTTTGTGGCTTCCAGCGGCATCTGGTGGGCCACTGTGTGAAACAGGATGCTGGACTAGATGGGCCGTGTAGGGATGTGCGGTTCGGTTCGGATCCGGACCGGTTCGTCCGAACCGGTCCGGATCCGGCGGCTCGATCCCGGACCGAATCGGGCCCTTCCGGGGACCGAGCCGGACCGAATTCGAGCCGGTTCGGGAACGAACCGGCTCGGGTTTCCCGAACCGGTTCGGGAACGAAATTGAGTCTCTGGAGTGTCTCTTTAAAGTTCCAAGTGTGTCCTCCATTTTGTGTCTCCTTCCCGAAACTTTTGCTCCTCCTTGCATCCATTTTGTGATGCTATTTCCAGGCATTGTATTGGCTGCGCTATTGATCCTTGATTGGCCAGAATGAGTCCTTTGGTCTGGTAGGCTGCTTGGCTGTTGCACTGTTGAGAGCTGGCACCCTGTTGGCCGTGGGGGGAGTGCAAAGGTGGGGGCTCCCAAAGGAGGGAATTTCAAACCTATATAAACCCAAGCCTCTTCTCTGGAAACTTCTCTTGGCTGCAGTTGTGGGATCATCTCTGAGACCTGCTTGCCCTTTGCTGGCTGCTCTGGTGTCTCTGTGAGTCCTGACTGTGTCCTGTGTCTCTCTGTGTGTGCTCTGTCTAATCCTTTGTCCACCTGCCCTTTGTGACTCTCTGTGTGTCTCCTCTCTCTGTCTGTCTCTTGTCTGTATACTGTGTGTTACTTCACTTTACTTTCTTCTTAATTTCCCCCAATTTTCCCTGTTCCTTGTCTGTCTGCTTTTCTCCCCCCTCCCCCCCTTTCCCTTCTCATCCTTTGGGCCTACCCTCCCCCTCCCCCACTCCCACCCACTGCATCCTCATTGCTTTAAATCTTCTTCCATTAATTATTGCTCTTTGTCCTGCCTTGTTTTTGTCCAACTTTTTGATTTTCACATTGCATTCCATTGGTTTCATTTATATATTGCTTGCTGGTTTTGCTTAAATTGTACCATTTTGTTTGTTTCTGCTGACTGCTGCTGCCCTGCGAGTTGGTTCCCTGAATCCCTCCCCCCCCACCCCCAGAGGATTCTGTTGTTGTTTCTTGTTGTCCCATATAATCAGTTTTGGTTCCCTGCTCCAAACTTGCCCCTCCAAGTCCAACCACACCCCACCCCAACCCCACCCCATCCAGCCTTCTCCCAAGTTTGCTGCTGCCAAACAGAGTCCAGTTTTCTTTGCTTGCAGTTCCACTTATTCATTTGCTATTATTAATTTGCAGCAATTGTGGTTTCATTGTCTCTGTTCACTTAGTGGCCCCCCTCAGAGTCTGTGTTTGGTTCCCCCTCCCCACACCCCCACACCCAAGTTTTTTCTGCTGGTTATAGTCTTTCTTTTCATTTTTTTTTAAAACTTCTGGCTTGTGTTCTCTTGATATATATTGCTTTATATATTTTGCTACCCTCCTCCTCCTCCTCCCCCCCTGCCTTCCCCCCCACCCTCCCTCCTCCCAGACCCTAGCCCAGGCCCAGCTCCTCCCCCAACCACCCCATCCAGCCTAATCGCTGCTGCTGCCCGAGTTGTTCCAGTTTCTCCTTTGCTGTTTGTTGTTGCCCCCTCCCCATCCCCCCAACACCCCTCTGCCACACACTAGCCCCCAACCACACACACCCTCTCTGCTCCCCCCACCCCACCTCTTTTCCTCCTTGCCCCCGACTCTCTCCACTTACCCCAGGCCCCCTGCCACACACTAGCCCCAACCACACACACCCTCTCTGCTCCCCCGACCCCACCTCTTTTTCTCCTTGCCCCCGACTCTCTCCACTTACCCCAGGCCCCCTACCACACACTAGCCCCAACCACACACACCCTCTCTGCTCCCCCCACCCCACCTCTTTTCCTCCTTGCCCCCGACTCTCTCCACTTACCCCAGGCCCCCTGCCACACACTAGCCCCAACCACACACACCCTCTCTGCTCCCCCCACCTCTTTGGACCGCTGCTACTGCTGTGTCCTCCCCCCACACCTGAATCCCCCCTCCCTGCTGCGCTGCGCTTCTCCTCTCTCCTCTTTCTCTCTATCATCTCTCTTTCTCCTCTCTCTCTCTTTCTTTTCTCTCTCTCTCCTCTCTTTCTCTTTGTCCCTGCCCCCCCTCTCTTTTCTCTCTCTCTTAGTCTTTTCTCTCTCTGCTCCCCTTCACTTTCCACCTCCTCTCCCACAGCTGCAGCCGCACACAGTAGCCTACCCACCTGGCGGCTGCCATCGGTTTTTTTTTTCTTTTTATAGTTTTTGGTTGATTTTGTCTCTGCTTGGGGGTGAGTTGAGCGACACAAATAGTGTTGTCTCCTCACTTCTGCCCCTCCATCGTTGTTGAACTACCCCGGTTGCCTGTGTGCCTCGTGCGGCCGCCCTGCTGTGTCTCAGCCCAGGGTGGCTGGCTGGCGGCGGCGAATCCGTGACCAGCAGTGAGCGGCAGGAGAAGGACCGGAAGAAGAGGGGTTAGTGCGTGTGCGATTGTGCACCTTTTGTTGCCC